>NC_052339.1:7705533-8008724 GCF_016432855.1 Salvelinus namaycush
CCTGGTGAGACTGTCCCTTCTTCAGAAAACTCTCTCTCTCTCTGCTGGAGAATGTTTGTACTGCATGCTGTTGTATGTACTTTGTCTGCATGAGTGTGTGTGTGTGTGTACACATGAGTTGTCCTCTTAATGCGTTGAAATTCAGATCTATGGATTTTCCGAGTATCTGTCCATGCAAACATTTTTGTAAATGGAGATCAATCAATTTTGCATGAGTGTCTAGACCTGATTGTGTACTTGACCTTGTCGCATTGTATGTTCTCTGTGTTTCCGTCTGTCTCGGTCTGTCGGTCTTGTTTCTCTGTGTGTATGTGTTTCTGGATGCGTGTTTGTCTGTGTATCTCACGATCTCTGTGTTTGTCCCTCCGTGTCAGACGGCGGTAAGGAGGTGCTCTCCATGCACCAGGTTCTCCTCTACCTCCTGCGGAGCTCCAAGCCTCTGGTCCCTGAGGAGGAGATAGCTGACATGCTGCAGTGGGAGGAACTGAAGTGGCAGAAGTACGCAGAGGAGTGCAAGGGCATGATCGTCACCAACCCTGGCATGGTGAGAGAGGACAAGAGCACTTTCATGGACTGTATTCAAAATGGCACCCTATTCCATAAAGTGCAACAGGGTCCGTAGGGTGTGTGCCTGTGATTGATAGAGTGCTAGATTGGCAGGGTTTGCACTTTTGAGTGCACATTTCCATGAATTCACATGCTCTTTTTGTAACATAACACAACAATGTACTTACCAAAGTCTGATAGGATCTGAGTCTGTGTGTCAAGCGTCTCTGAGTAGGAGTGCTGATGTAGGATCAGTTTAGCTTTTTAGACCGTAATAAATATGATTTGTATGGACAGGTCTTAGATCATTACTCTGAGACACTTTATCCATATGTTCCCTGGTCTCATAGTCTTTGTGTTGTTGTTTCAGAAGCCTAGCTCTGTGCGTATTGACCAGCTGGACAGAGAGCAGTTCAATCCAGAGGTCATCACCTTCCCCATCATCGTCCATTTCGGGATCCGGCCCGCCCAGCTCAGCTACGCTGGGGATCCCCAGTAAGATCCCCCCTGTAACCCGCAAACCCCAACCCCACCCCCTCGCCACCCAGGGTCTCTTCCCACCACCTACTGCCCAGCTCAGCTACGCCAGAGCCCCCCCCCCCCCTCCCCCTGTAACTCGGCCAACCACCCAGGACCTATACTACACTCCCCCCTGCCTCTGATCCTCCCCGCCCACAAACACTACTGTATACTCCCCCTCCCTCAAGACACACTCCTTTCCCTTCGTTCTCCCCCGTTCCCCACACTGCTTATTCAAAGCATCTCTCACAGGACGGTTGATGGTGGCACTCTTCTGTGTTGAGAGAGGGGGAATGTCGGAGAGCGGGTGGGAGAGAAAGATTGGCGTGACATTTTCACATGCGTCGTCACGGGGTCCTAAGGTTCCGCCGGGCGCTGTCGCCGTGGGAACGGCACGGTTTGTCTCGTGAATAGTAATGACACACACACACACACACACACACACACACACACACACACACACACACACACACACACACACACAGACAGAAGAGTAGAGGGAATACTGTACTGTGCCTGTGCATAATTACCAAAAGCTTACTGTATATTAAATTATCCTCTGCTGTCGTCTCCGAAGTGTAGAGAAAGCAACAATAACAACCAAAACAAGCGCCAATCAAAAGTGAAACTCTTCGGCTAGTTTCTCTTTGTTGTCTGTGTCTCTTATCTGTGACAGGGTTCCTGTCAGATACTTTAAGAAGATTAGGGGCCCATCCCGAATGGCACCCTATTCACTTTATAGTGCACTACATTTGACTTGAGCCCTGGTCAAAAGTAGTGCACTATGAAGGGAATAGATGCCGATGATGAGGGATAGAAGGCTTTATCGGTAAACAGGAGAGAGATCTTCTCATTATGAGTCCCTGCGAGTATTGTGTATCTGTTCAGGTCTGTGTCATTTGAGTGATGTTAGTCACCTTTTCTTAATGTTAGGGATGTCCGACCTTCAGTCTGTCTCTGTGCTCTCTTGCTGCGGTCACACACGCGCGCACACTCCCCGCAAACCTCGAAGCCGCAGACGACAAATTTATGGGCGGATGGGGACATCATTAACGACAGTTGGCTTTAATTGCATTGATGGCAATGCCACAGAGAGGAGAGTGAGTGGGGGAGAGAGGAAGAGAGAGGACACGGCTGCATATGTTAAGCTGCCCCTTCCTGTTTCCTTGCCTTAGAAAATAATGTTTAGGGTCGTTCTAACCACAGTATCTCTATGGAGGGCCACAGAGGGAGGGCAGATAGAGGGAGTGAAAGAAAAAGAGAGCGAAAGAGGAGTTAGAAGCAGAAGGTGGGGAACGAGTGTAAACGAGAGAGCGACGGCAGGCATGCAGCATATGTTAATGAAAGGGTTTGTGGCAGACACACACACCAGCCTGTGGCATCCTGAGAGCACAGAGTGGATCTTCTGAAAGGTCATGTGAGCTGGTTGGGGAGGGAGGCCTCCCAGGCTGCAGCTTCACCCTGCCCTCCTCTTCTCTGCCGCGTCCCCCGGCTGCCGACCGTACAAACACACGCCGTTAGGCCGGTGGTGAGCCGGTAATCACGGCGGTAAAGCCGTCTCTGCCTCAGTCTCCCTCTTCACTGTTCACTAATGAAGTCGCCGTATTAAAACTCCCTAATTATAATTCCCCTCATCTCCAGTCCTCTCTACCGCATGTTTCTCTCTCTTTCTCCCTGTCCAGCCGGCCGCTACTCATATAATTGAATAACTTCGGCTATAAATGAGGAAAGAGCCTTAATGGAGAGAAGCGGTCAGAGATGGGCAGAGTCACAGTTAGTCTCATTACTAGAGTCAGTCCATCTGAGGAGGTTTTTCAATGGTCCATTATTATCACCTATTATCACCTGTCCTTTTCAAAAGCAAATTAAGACCAAAACCTAATAGATTGTTATCGTGGCATGTGGAGAGACTTCCCTTCTCCTGCCACACACACATGTAACTGCGGTACTTTACAGAAGAGTGAACAGTGAGTGAACTAGTCTTACAACAACCAACCAGCGCTTATATACTGTTGTATCTCTACTGCCTGGGTGGGTGAAAGCGGACTCACCGGCCTCTCTGGTCTGAAACAGGAGACCTACAGAAGAGCCATCCCAGTCCAAAACACACACACACAGAGCAGACTAATGGAGTAATGTCTGGAGGCTACTGTTAAATAATGTTTAATAATGGTCAGTGCTGTTGAAATATTGATATGTTGTTCTGAGCCACAGCTTGACTTCTGCCCCCCCCCCCCCCCCCCCCCCCCCCCCAGGTACCAGAAGCTGTGGAAGAGCTATGTGAAACTACGCCACCTGCTGGCTAACAGCCCCAAGGTCAAGCAGATAGACAAGCAGAAGCTTACACAGAGGGAGGTGGGTACCACACACTACAGTACATCTCCCTGGCCTCATTATAATTAAGTATGACGCATGCCAGCTTCATGCAATTTCACAGGAGCGTGAGGCTGAAACGTGTACTAGTGTAATTACTAGAACCATCTAACACCAGATTGTAGCCGTGTGCTGCAGTGCTGAGGTCCTGATCTCTTAATGCCGCATTCACTGCATGGGTTCCAAATGGCAAACCTATTCCCTAAATAGTGCTTTTGACCAGAGCCACATGGGCCCTGGTGATATCTAGTGTAGAGGTCGACCGATTAATCGGAATGGCAGATTTTAATTAGGGCCGATTTCAAGTTTTCATAACAATCGGTAATTGGCATTTTTGGACACCGATCATGGCCGATTACATTGCACTCCACGAGGAGCCACACTCCGCGTGGCAGGCTGACTACCTGTTATGCGAGTGCAGCAAGGAGCCACGGTAAGATGCTAGGTAGCATTAAACATATCTTATAAAAAATCTAAATCAAATGTATTTATATAGCCCTTCTTACATCAGCTGATATCTCAAAGTGCTGTACAGAAACCCAGCCTAAAACCCCAAACCGCAAGCAATGCAGGTGTAGAAGCACGGTGGCTAGGAAAAACTCCCCAGAAAGGCCAAAACCTAGGAAGAAACCTAGAGAGGAACCAGGCTATGAGGGGTGGCCAGTCGTCTTCTGGCTGTGCCGGGTGGAGATTATAACAGAACATGGCCAAGATGTTCAAATGTTCATAAATGACCAGCATGGTCAAATAATAATAATCACAGTAGTTGTCGAGGGTGCAGCAAGTCAGCACCTCAGGAGTAAATGTCAGTTTAATCTTAATGTCAATCAATCTTAACATAATCACTAGTTAACTACACATGGTTGATGATATTACTAGTTTATCTAGCTTGTCCTGCGTTGCATATAATCGATGCGGTGCCTGTTAATTTATCATTGAATCACAGCCTACTTCGCAAAAGGGTGATTTAACAAGCGCATTCGCGAAAAAAGCACTGTCGTTGCACCAGTGTGTACCTAACCATAAGCATCAACACCTTTCTTAAAATCAATACACAAGTATATATTTTTAAACCTGCATATTTAGTTAATATTGCCTGCTAACATGAATTTCTTTTAACTAGGAAAATTGTGTCACTTCTCTTGCGTTCTGTGCAACAGAGTCAGGGTATATGCAACAGTTTGGGCCGCCTGGCTCGTTGCGAACTAATTTGCCAGAATTTTACGTAATTATGACATAACATTGAAGGTTGTGCAATGTAACAGGAATATTTAGACTTATGGAAGCCACCCGTTAGATAAAATACGGAACGGTTCCGTATTTCACTGAAAGAATAAAAGTTTTATTTTCGATATGATAGTTTCCCGGATTTGACCATATTCATGACCTAAGGCTCGTATTTCTGTGTGTTATTATGTTATAATTAAGTCTATGATTTGATATTTGATAGAGCAGTCTGACTGAGTGGTGGTAGGCAGCAGCAGCCTCGTAAGCATTCATTCAAACAGCACTTTCGTGCGTTTGCCAGCAGCTCTTCGCAATGCTTCAAGCATTGCGCTGTTTATGACTTGAAGCCTATCAACTCCCGAGATTAGGCTGGTGGAACCGATGTGAAATGGCTAGCTAGTTAGCGGGATGCGCGCTAATAGCGTTTCAAACGTCACTCGCTCTGAGACTTGGAGTAGTTGTTCCCCTTGCTCTGCATGGGCCGCGGCTTTTGTGGAGCGATGCGTAATGATGCTTCGAGGGTGGCTGTTGTCGATGTGTTCCTGGTTCGAGCCCAGGGAGGGGCAAGGAGAGGGACGGAAGCTATACTGTTACACTGGCAATACTAAAGTGCCTATAAGAACATCCAATAGTCAAAGGTATATGAAATACAAATGGTATAAAGAGAAATAGTCCTATAATTCCTATAATATCCTCAACCTAAAACTTCTTACCTGGGAATATTGAATAATCATGTTAAAAGGAACCACCAGCTTTCATATGTTCTGAGCAAGGAACTTAAACGTTAGCTTTTTTTACATGGCACATATTGCACTTTTACTTTCTTCTCCAACACTTTGTTTTTGCATTATTTTAACCAAATTCATTATTTATTTGAGGCTAAATTGATTTGATTGATGTATTATATTAAGTTAAAATAAAAGTGTTAATTCAGTATTGTTGTAATTGTCATTATTACAACAAAAAATAATAATAATAATAAAAAAGATCGGACGATTTAATCGGTATCGACTTTTTTTGGTCCTCCAATAATCGGTATCTGCGTTGAAAAATCATAATCGGTCGACCTCTAATCTAGTGCTCTGTGAAGGAAATAGGTTGCCATTAAGGCTGCAACCACTGTCTATAGCTTCGTTTCATCTATATGTATTTTGTCTCCGCTTGCTTCTATTGCCTTTGTTGAGCTATGTGTTATTTTCTAAAGTAGCTGCTGTCGAGGCTGGTGTAGCTCCAGCTCAGACTGTGTGTCTGTGTGTGTGTCTGTGTCTTAAGCGCACAGTCAATTAGCGTATTTTCCAGGTAGCACTGGCTAGGGGCTCCGGTAGCGTCGCTTACAGTTACTGATATTCCCACTGTCAACCTATAGAGCAATTAGTTCACCACACACACACACCAGGCCATCACATCTCCAAGGGTCCGCTATTTCAGCGTGTCTTCACCCACCCATGACAATACAGCAACACTTCTATTATCCCCAACCCCCTGGGAACTTCATTAGGAGTGTGAGTGTCTGTGAGTGTTCGTGTATCACTTGTTCATCCACAGGCCGGGTACACGTTCATCTGTTCTTTTGTGCTGAATAATGTCAAATGAACGCTGCGACCAAACCAGAGCCCTTAAATTGGGGAAAGAAGCTTTTCATCTCATCAGAGAAGTTGGTTGGTGCTCTAGACGGGTGACTGCCTGTATGGCCCTTTGTCACTGTAATGTACGAATCCCATAGGGCGCCCTATTTCCTACATGGGGCACTTCTCTTGACCAGAGACCCCAATTGCACCCTATTCCCTATGAAGTGCACTACTTTTGACCATATGCATTGCACTACGTGGGGAATAGGGTGCCCTAGGAGCCCTGTTCAAAAGTAGTGCACTATATAAGAAATAGGAGACTATTTGGGATGCACTGCAGGGTCAGTTCCGATGTGTTGGGGCCTCTTGCCCCAGAGAGAATCCCAGAGGGTGCCTCTGTCTGCCCCTAGAGACAGACGTGTTGCACCCCAGTTGGAGGATACAGGGCCCCTGGCTGGCCGCTTTGATATGCTTCAAACATAGCTGCCTGTCAACGCGCGCACACACACACACTATTATTGTTATTTAAATACTTATTTTCGGTCTATTTTTAAATAATGTGGCCCAAATCAACAACTTCTATTGGAATTTGAAAGTATTTTCAAATAGTTTCCTATAAATAGCCCAGTACTTGAAAGTGTTTTCAAATTTAAAATGACAGGCAGCTATGGAACGGCAGGTAGCCTAGTGGTTAGAGCGTTGGGCCAGTAACCGAAAGGTTGCTGGATCGAATCCCCGAGCTGACAAGATAAAAATATGTTGTTCTGCCCTGAACAATGCAGGAACCCGCTGTTCCTAGGCCGTCATTGTAAATAAGAATTTGTTCTTAACTGACTTGCCTAGTTAAATAAAGGTTAAATAAATAAATAAATAAAAATACATGGGCTAAATAAAGGTAAAATAAATAAATACAAAAATGCAGTGTATTTGGGTCCATGTATTTGGTGTATTTGTATTTGAGATTATAATGTATTTGAGAATTTTCAAATACTTTCCAAGTGTATTTAACTACTTGTCTTTTCAAATAAAAAATATCTAAATACTTACTTCCATGTCCTTATAATGTAATTAAAATACCCTGTGGATGGCAGTGTGTGTGGCATACCGCTGATGGATGGCATACCGCTGATGGATGGCATACCGCTGATGGATGGCATACCGCTGATGGATGGCATACTGCTGATGGATGGCAGTGTGTGTGACCGTGTTCCCTTTGATGCGCAGGTCAAAGTAGGATGGTATTTATTAATGTTTTTCTTTCCTTGCTGTCGACAGAAAATCCTGCCCTTCCATTTCAGACTGTATCATGGGTAATTTAGGCACTGTGACAGAGATCCAAGTAACTGCAAAAATAAAGGGAACACTTGAGTAATGAGGGATACAAAGTATATTAAAATCATGTGCTTCTACACAGGTGTGGTTCCTGAGTTAATTAAGCCATTACGGTATACAAATGGCCTGTTGCCCATTATTTTGCTGCCTTGGCAAGATCACAGCGACTTTGAAAGAGGGGTCTCAAAGGAGCATAGGGGGTTTAAAGGGTGTGTCTGTCCCCAGATCTCAACCCAATTGAACACTTATAGGAGATTCTGGAGCGGCACCTGAGACGGCGCCCGTTTGTTTTCATGCACCATCAACAAAACGCCAAATAACGGAATCTCATCCAGACTACACTTTTAGAATCTGTTCCAAGGTGTAATGAAGCTGTTCTGGCTCAATGCCCTATTAAGACACTTTATGTTGCTGTTTCCTTTATTTTGGCAGCTACCTGTACCATCCGTCCCCGTTTTGACGATGGCCCATTGGAAAGGGGGATACCTAGTCAGTTGTCCAACTGATTGTGTTCAACTGAAATGTGTCTTCCGAATTTAACCCAACCCCTCTGAATCAGAGACGTGCGGGGGGCTGCCTTAATTGACATCCACGTCTTCGTCACCAGGGGAACAGTGGGTTAAACTGCCTTGCTCGGGCAGAACGACAGATTTTTACCTTGTCAGCTCAGGGATTCGATCCAACAACCTTCTGGTTAACTGGCCCAACGGTACCACCAGAGAAGACCGATGTGCTGACAGACATGTTCCAAGTCCTATTTCTGATTCGTAGACATACTCTCTCAGCCCAGACCATGGCCCGTATCCACAAAGAATCTCAGGAAAGGTCCTAGGAATCCTGTTAAAATCTGTTTTTAAGACACAACAAAACTCCCAGAGTAGGTTTTTAGGATGATAAGACACTGTCCAAGCTCTGAGCCAGGAGTCAAATCAACTCATAAAAGTTTATCTCGGCTGGTAATCACGACAGTTTGAGGTACCGCAAAGAAAAGATAGTGATGACGCATTGGCATTGTTGCAAGTGATGGGGAATAACTAATCGCAATGAGGCATCACCAGTCACCAGATGTGAACTCTATATTATGTGAACTAAACATACAAATTAAAAAACTGTTTAAAATCAATGATTTTTTAAAATTACTTTAATACATGTAATTTTGTCCTTGAAACATTTTTCATTGAAATACTGTAGAATTCCATTCATTCCTATGGCGGACTGCTCCTACTGGAGAGTGACAATAAAGCCTCTCAATGGCCAGGACATAGCATCAGCATTCCGGAGTTTATATACGTTATTGGTTTTAAAGGTATGTCATTTTCGTCGAACACAAAGTTAGCATAAGCCCAAGATTCCTTTAATTGCCCAACTTTAGGCTTTTTTATTTTTTATTTTTTTACATAATGTTGCGCTCCAAAGGGATGACTTTAAATAAAACCACTAGACAAATAAATAAACACATTGTTTTTGTATTATTTAATTACCTACATCATGTTAAGTATTTAGGCATATCGTGAAATTGGACTCGTGAAATCATTGTCTGAAGCGCGAGAGATGCATGTCGGTCTAGATTATTTCTGGATCGCTCATATAGAAATATCAAAACATTCTTTTAACAACTCCAAAGCAATTGTATGTGTGTGCAGCAGCCACTGACTCGCTGCATATTTTTTGTGTCCTAAATATCTGTCGACTGGGTGTGTGACCAAAAAGGCTTCATGCGTAGCTTATATTTTTACCAATAAGAGTAGGAATAGAATGTCTCTCTTTATTAGCACTTACCACCAATGTTCTACTCTGAGACACTTTGTGGATACTGGCCCAATGTTGTGTCCTAAATGGCACCCTATTCCCTATTGTACTGGTTAAAAGTCATGCGCTGCCTCCCGGGTGGCGCAGTGGTCTAGGGCACTGCATCGCAGTGCTAGCTGCGCCACCAGAGTCTCTGGGTTCGCGCTCAGGCTCTGTCGCAGCCGGGACGCACAATTGGCCTAGCGTCGTCCGGGTTAGGGAGGGTTTGGCCGGTAGGGATATCCTTGTCTCATCGCGCTCCAGCGACTCCTGTGGCGGGCCGGGCGCAGTGCGCGCTAACCGAGGGGGCCAGGTGCACGTTTCCTCCGACACATTGGTGCGGCTGGCTCCCGGGTTGGCGCGCTGTGTTAAGAAGCAGTGCGGCTTGGTTGGGTTGTGCTTCGGAGGACGCATGGCTTTCGACCTTCGTCTCTCCCGAGCCCGTACGGGAGTTGTAGCGATGAGACAAGATAGTAATTACTAGCGATTGGATACCATGAAAATTGGGGAGAAAAGGGGGTAAAATTAAAAAAGAAAAGTAATGCGCTATGTCAGGAAAAAGTAGTGGTCAAAAGTAGTAAAATTTTGGTACTTGGAATGTCTCTGGTGCAGACCTCCCCTCGCTGTGTTGTTACCAGTTGTCTGCTCTTCTGCAGGGGCTGACACTGTGTACACTTTAGCCCTAGAACCACGGATTTTGGGGTTTCTAGACAACCAAGTGTGTGTGTGCGGTGCGTGTGTCTGTGAAAGCACTGTGTGTGTGTTGGAGCCCGTGCTGGCTGCAGGTTCAGTTTCCAGCTCTCTCGCACACACGCCCGCACACATTGGAGCACTACCTGGAGAGAGGGGAGGAAGGAGAGATAGCTGTATGTGCGTTCTGTATACCTGTTTGTGTGTGTCTCTGGTAGATTTGCATCTCTCTCTCTCTCTCTGTCTCTCTGTGTGTGTGTGTTCCTGAATGTTTAACTGTGTGTGGTGTAATCTCCCGTGGGCAGATTCTGCGAGTCGACCGAAAAAATCTGCTGTGTCTGAACGGGATGCACGAGATAACGAACAGCATTAGTTCTGGTTTTGGGGTTTTCATCACTGGTTATGTGGACGTATCAGGATTGAGCGAAGGCGGTGCTTAAACGACTTTGTCTCGAGTGTTTTGCTCATGTGCACACCCTGGTAGGGGGGAAGCTTTAGCTGAGAGTTCCCTTTTGTGAGGGTGGAGACTTCATTCTTGCTCTCAACTCTCAATTTTCTACCAAGTATGAACTCAAGTTAATCACGCAGCTGACCAAATGACGCAATATTTTACTTCTGGGTTAACAGACATTGTGTGTTGTAAAGATGTTTGGCTGTCCCCTGTAGCAGCAGCACTAACCCAGTGGATCAATAATGTATGTGTGTTTGTCAGGAAGCTCTGATCTGACACACACACACTAGGCTTAATAATGTACGGGTGGTGTTTTATCAGGAAGCCCTTCAGAAGATCCGCCAGAAGAACACCATGCGCCGGGAGGTGACCGTGGAGCTCAGCAGCCAGGGCTTCTGGAAGACTGGCGTCCGCTCTGACCTCTGTCAGGTAGGCAGGAGAGACGCTTTGCTGCCCCACACGCACACAATGTACACTGTACTCTCCGACACGCAGCACACCTATGCACAGATCCACGCACAGATGCACAAACATGGATGCTCACTCACACATAGATACACACCCTACCACCTGTTGGTTATTCTAGCGTCATACCATAACGTCAGCCACGCATAGCAAACAAAGGCATATATAAAATAAAATGTATTTATATAGCCCTTCTTACATCAGCTGATATCTCAAAGTGCTGTACAGAAACTCAGCCTAAAACCCCAAACAGCAAGCAATGCAGGTGTAGAAGCACGGTGGCTAGGAAAAACTCCAAGGCCAAAACCTAGAGAGGAACCAGGCTATGAGGGGTGGCCAGTCCTCTTCTGGCTGTGCCGGGTGGAGATTATAACAGAACATGGCCAAGATGTTCAAATGTTCATAAATGACCAGCATGGTCAAATAATAATAATCACAGTAGTTGTCGATTGTGCAGCAAGTCAGCACCTCAGGAGTAAATGTCAGTTGGCTTTTCATAGCCGATCATTAAGAGTATCTCTACCGCTCCTGCGGTCTCTAGAGAGTTGAAAACAGCAGGTCTGGGACAGGTAGCACATCCGGTGAACAGGTCAGGGTTCCATAGCCGCAGGCAGAACAGTTGAAACTGGAGCAGCAGCACGGCCAGGTGGACTGGGGACAGCAAGGAGTCATCATGCCAGGTAGTCCTGAGGCATGGTCCTAGGGCTCTGGTCCCCCGAGAGAGAGAGAGAGAAAGAAAGAGAGACAGAGAATTAGAGAGAGCATACTTAAATTCACACAGGACACCGGATAAGACAGTAGAAGTACTCCAGATATAACAAACTGACCCTAGCCCCCCGACACATAAACTACTGCAGCATAAATACTGGAGGCTGAGACAGGAGGGGTCAGGAGACACTGTGGCCCCATCCGATGATACCCCCGGACAGGGCCAAACAGGAAGGATATAACCCCACCCACTTTGCCAAAGCACAGCCCCCACACCACTAGAGGGATATCTTCAACCACCAACTTACCATCCTGAGACAAGGCCGAGTATAGCCCACAAAAATCTCCGCCACAGCACAACCTGGGGGGGGGGGGGGGGGGGGGGGGGGGGGGGGGGGGGGCAACAACCCAGAGCAGTTTCTTGGCCGGTAGCTAGAGGCTAACACTGACGGCACATCAGCCATCTCATTCTCACAAACACACACCTGCCCCCACACAGACACAATCCCTCCTACCCCTAAACACACTTCTGCCTCCACACAGACACAATCACTCCTAACCCTACACACACACACACACACACACACACACACACACACACACACACACACCTGCCCCCACACAGACACAATCACTCCTACACACACACACACACACACACACACACACACACACACACACACACACACACACACACACACACACACACACACTCCTGCCTCCACACAGACACACACACTCCTACACCCCTCCCCGTCGTCTCCTACTGAGTACCCAGTGAGTAAATTGGTCTGGGAGTGGACCCATGCTAATGTTATCTCAGCCACTCGAGCAGTAGCCTAATTTGAGCGAGTCTGATGGGTTGAGACACTGAGACACGGTCTTGCTTTGTTAATTGGGTGGTTAACAAGGCCTTAGAGTGGTGTAGATGTGGGCGGTGGGTAGGCAGTCGAGGGCCAGGGGTGGGCTGACTGATCAGCTCTGGGGCTGTGTGGGTTAGTGGTTAGGACAGAGAGAGAGATAAAGACACACGGGGAGAGAGAGAGAAAGGAACAGGGAGAGGATAGAGAGAGAGAGAGAGAAAAAGATGGAGCAGAGGGAAAGAGGAGAGAGCGAGCGACGCAGCTCATTTGACTGACCTGTAGGAGCCCCGGGCTCCCCTGGTAACACTAATTAAAACATGCAGCTCAGCCTGCTCTTACACGGTGGTGCCGGGTTAATGGGTGTTCCACCGCTACACAACGTTCCCCCACTGTTCTCCTAGTACGGACTGATGAGACTCCCGCTAATGATAGCTCATATTGGTTACTCTCTTTCTCTCATTTACTCGTGCGGTCTCTCCCTCGCCTCTTTCCTTCTCTCTTTCTTGCTCGCTCACCCCTCTCTGTCTTTGTCTTTCTGTATTTCCGTTTATTTCTGTCTTTCCTTTTATTTGTTTTCTTTGACACTGGCTACGTCTCTGCACAGATTCGTCCGTGTCAACATTTGAATTTCCCCCACAACTCTTAATTTCTCCTCACGGCGAAAAACACATGCACACTGATTGGACTCGTGATTATTTCATCTCCCTCTCGGTCGAAGCGCCACTTAATAATGACTGTCTGATTTGATTATGCCATGTTCTCTCTCCCTTCCCTCTTACCGTCTCTCTCCACCTCTTTCTCACTTCGTCCACTTATCCCTCTCTCTCTCTCTCTCTCCGCAGCATGCTATGATGTTGCCAGTGTTGACCCACCACATCCGCTACCACCAGTGTCTGAAGCACCTGGACGACCTGATTGGCTACGTCTTCAAGGAGCGCTGTCTGTTACAGGTGACAGAGACGCTCACACGCACACGTACACGCACACAGCCCATGAGGGCTGGAGCCTTCCAGAGCTCTCAGCATTAGCCGCAGTGCTTTCTCCAGCACAATTGGAGAGCTGTCATACAGAGACTGATACATTAGAAATGAATGTGTTGTATTCGTGCTTAAAGAAAGGGGGGTGGTTGACTGTTGCCTCATGATCGTACACTCAAAGCCCTCTTACCCTTTCGTTCACAGACAGAGATCCCACTAATTTACCATGCCTGCTTCTTTTGACTTGCTTTTTGGTATGTCCGAAAGGGGTAGGGGGTAACAAACATGGCAAATTAATAGACACCTAAAGACCTAGTCAGGATTCCTGCATTTTCACGGACCCTGTAACGCCTCCCTAATTTAGATGTGTGTTATTGTGCGCGCTTGCATGCATCTGTTAACCTGCGGTATTGTGTGTCTGTCTTATGTGTGTGTGATAGGAAGTGGCCTTACCTTTGTGTGGTAGTAATGATGGCATGTCATCATTATTGTTAAATAGAAAGCCCTGGCTGATGGTAGAGGCCTTACACACACACACACACACACACACACACACACACACACACACACACACACACACACTAGTAACAGCGCCAGTCCATCTCCTGTATTTCCCTCTATTGTCCTGCAGGGGAGCTCTTGATTACAAGATCGTTTTCGGTTAAAGATGTAGTGACGGTTGGAGACATGCAAGCATCGTCGAGGATCTCCTGCCTGCCGCCTCGTCTTCTCTTCTGTTCTTTAAACAACCATCTCCACCGCTCAGTTTTGTCACCCCTGCTCTACATTCTCTTCTACCACCCCCACCACTCCTCTCTTCCCTCACCCACCTCCCCCTTCTCCCCGGGAACAGAGACGGCCCGAAGGTCCTCAATAATTAAACTGTAAAACTCTACCACAGCCCCATCTCAGATGTCATCTCTCTCTCTCTGTGTGTGTGTGTGTGTGTGTGTGTGTGTGTGTGTGTGTGTGTGTGTGTGTGTGTGTGTGTGTGTGTGTGTGTGTGTGTGTGTGTGTGTGTGTGTGTGTACATGCTGGTGACACGTGCAAGAGGCACCAAAGTGGATCATGTTTTCGTATGTCTAATTTCCAACATAATTAATGTAGTCTAATTTATGCTCCAATTCCTTTCATTTTTTAAATTTATTTTGTCTCTGAGACAATGATTGATCTTGCAAAAAGGGTGTCTTTGCATTGATCGAGACATGTTGCTGCTTATAAATGTTTTATGTATTCATATAACAAAATGTTTCTGTCAAGTTTCAAACTGCATCCCAAATGGGACCTTATTCCCCTTGTGCCCTGGTCAAAAGTAGTGCACTATATAAGGAATAAAATGGGATAGGTTGCCATTTGAGACACATACAGACTTTCCTCCTGAGTTATAAAATCAAATGTATTTATAAAGCCCTTTTTCCATCAGCAGATGTCAGAGTGCTTATATATAAAAAAACATCCTTAAACAGCAAGCAATGCAGATGTAGAACCACCGGGGCTAGGAAAAACTCCCCAGAAAGGCAGAAACCTAGAGAGGAACCAGGCTCTGAGGGGTGGCCAGTCCTCTTCTGCCTGTGCCGGTTGGAGATTATAAGAGCCATTAAGGCCAGACCGTTCTTCAAGATGTTCAAAGGTTTATAGATGACTAGCAGGTTCATCTATCACGATTATTCATGTTTAGCCAAAGGCTGTTGAGCAGCCAGTAGACAATGCAATGGTCAGTACATCCAAAGCCCCATAACTTCATGCAGTCATAATTTTGACAGACTAGCATCCTCTCCAGGAACCGGTTTCGCGATAGCGATGGAATGTAGGATTATGTGTGTTTAATTATTATAATTGTTTTTACGATGCATCATTCCTACAATGGCCGAAGATGTCACATGCGTTTCCCAAAACACCACGCAGAGGGAACGGTCGCAAAGTGCGTCGTTGGATCATGAGTCTATACTGATAGGATCAAATGAAAGGGAGCGCTGCTTTCTCTATTCAAGTCTTTCCTTAACATATATTTTAATTATTTCACAATACTGACGATGGATCAGCTCCTAGGGAGATATTACCACCTACGGCTGCAAATATTAAGGCGTGCCTATTCTAATGACTACCCAATAAAAATGCACAAAATCACAGATTTGGCACATCATTGCGCACATGTTAGGCTACACATCATGAACTATACTGATACAATTACAGACAGTAGCCTACCAATAGAAAAATAGAACTCAAATGATTGAACATGACATTTTATTTCAATATGATTGAAATAGGCCTATAGCTTACGGTTTATTTTAATGCCATCGTCTCGGTTTTCATTTGAAGCGTCTTTTTATACAGTGCTTGTTTGTATCAATGGCAAAGACAGTGCAACTTTGTATTTGTAGGCAACTTTGTTCTGAAGATTGTCATGGTCACATAGAGACGGATAACCCACGAAGTTTTGCAGAGATCTTCTGTGTATAAAGTGACGTGGGAGGGCAAAAAAAGCATCTGACGACGCATTTAGCTGTTCAACAAGTGGTCTGAGGCAGCCGTTAGATTCCGAGTCTTTTCAAGTGTAACGTTAACTCTGAGAAGGAGGATTAAGTGCACTGTCTTTGCCACTCGACGGTTGCATCCCAAAAGGCACCATTTTCTCTGTACAGTACACTTCGTTCGACCAGGGCTCATAGAGTGCCATTCGGGACACAGCCGACGTGTCTGACATTTCTCTGTTTGACCAACAGGGATCATTTAGAATTCCAAGTATTTTTGTGTCAACCTTTCAGACAAGAGGACAATAGTTGTGCTCGACTTCTACTCGTGCAAGGTCAAATAGTTCTGAACTGTTGAACGCAGTTCTGTTTCTTTTAGTTAGAACACAAATTGATTTGTTTCTGTTCAAGGATACAACCCTGGTGGCGCCTGGACTGATGATATTGAAACCCCCTCTGTTAACTTTTTACATGTATCTCATTGGAGCTTGAAATTGATTTTAAGTTGGAAACCCGAGCAGTCCGTTGAGAGGAGAGATGAGTTAGTGTTTTTGCTGACAGAAGCTACATTTTGATAATGTTAGATTGATAAATGCTCGGCACGTCTTACTGAGAGTACTACAGCCATCTTCTCTTTTCCCTGTTGTTCCTCGGGCGACGATGTTCGGATGAGACAGACGCCCTGCTTTCCAAACAAAGCACAGTGGTGGGGAATATGTGTAGATCTTCCAGTGTGCTAACTGGCTTTATTTGTTCCAAAATACTTGATTTATTTATACGTCTTTCCATTTGATTCATATTTTTGGGATGCTAATTCCGATGAGTACATACTGTAGCTCAATTGATCCATTCAGATGGTGACACATACGGTCCCAGAAGAATCACCATCAGCAGATTCAGACTTCTTCTCCCTCTCTTTTCAGTTGGCCATGACTCACCCCAGCCACCACCTGAACTTTGGCATGAACCCGGACCACGCCCGTAACTCCCTGTCCAACTGCGGCATCCGCCAGCCCAAGTATGGGGACAGAAAGGTCCACCACATGTACATGAGGAAGAAGGGTGGGTACCTACAGTAGAATACAAACGTGCACACGCACACGTCATCAATATTGATTGATGGATGTTTCTGTTGTCTATGCTGACTAACCAACCTCTGTCTGATTGGTCAGGAATCAACACCTTGATCAACATCATGTCTCGTCTTGGACAAGATGACCCCTCCCCCTCCAGGTAGGCCCTACTTCCATAAGGAGGTCTAAGCAATGTCACCAACTTCTGATGCTGGGGTTATTCTTATTCCAATCCATTATGCAATGTACACTACCGGTCAAAAGTTTTAGAACACCTACTCATTCAAGAGTTTTTCTTTATTTTTACTATTTTCTACATTGTAAAACTATAGTGAAGACATCAACACTATGAAATAACACATACGGAATCATGTAGTAACCAAAAAAGTGTTAAACAAATCAAAATATATTTTATATTTGAGGTTCCTCAAATAGCCACCCTTTGCCTTGATGACAGCTTTGCACATGCTTGGCATTCTCTCAACCAGCTTCACCTGTAATGCTTTTCCAACAGTCTTGAAGGAGTTCCCACATATGCTGAGCACTTGTTGGCTGCTTGTGGCGGTTGGAATCAAAAATCTCCAATTTGAACTCCAAACCAAAGGACAAATTTCCACCCATCTAATGTTCTTTGGTGTCCTTTAGTAGTGGTTTCTTTGCAGCAATTTGACCATGAAGGCCTGATTCACGCAGTGTCCTCTGAACAGTTGATGTTGAGATGTGTGTTACTTGAACTCTGTGAAGCATTTATTTGGGCTACAATTTCTGAGGCTGGTAACTCTAATGAAATTATCCTCTGCAGCAGAGGTAACTCTGGGTCTTCCATTCCTGTGGCGGTCCTCATGAGAGCCAGTTTCATCAGAGCGCTTGGTTTCTTTCAAAGTACTTGACATTTTCCGTATTGACTGACCTTCATGTCTTAAAGTAATGATGTACTGTCATTTCTCTTTGCTTATTTGAGCTGTTCTTGCCATAATATGGACTTGGTCTTTTACCAAATAGGACTATATTCTGTATACCACCCCTACCTTGTCACAACACAACTGATTGGCTCAAACGCATTAAGAAGGAAGGAAATTCCACAAATGACCTTTCAACAAGGCATACCTGTTAATTGAAATGCATTCCAGGTGACTACGTCATGGAGCTGGTTGAGCGAATGCCAAGAGTGTGCAAAGCTGTCATCAAGGCGAAGGGTTTCTATTTGAAGAATCTCAACTATAAAATATATTTGGGATTGGGATGGGATTTGTTTAACACTTTTTTGATTACTACAGGGGTTCGTCCTTTAGAAAGTTGCAACGTTCTGACACATTATTTAAGTGTCAACAACTGGTACACATTATTGCTAGTTTGACCAGTTTTGGTGATCCTCTCCGGCTCATTGTCAAGTCCTCTCATGGTTACGGTCCTAAACCTGGAATGGGTAGCACCATAGAAAGAAGCTGGCTTGATGAAAACGATGTCCATTTTGTCTCTTCTCTTTGGTCGCAATGTCATTTTTTGCAGGTAGGGGGATGTTGACACCTACAGTAGTCGGGCTATAAAGAGTCTATTGTCCTGCTAATCGGGCTACAAGTGTTTGAAAACCTGTTTTCAAAATGCCACCAGCTGGCCATCACTACTGTAAATAAAAACACAGCATCTTGTTTACGTTCCTTATTGTATCCACAATGTCACAAATAATTTGTATCTACCTTTCCAATTACTTTTAGAGTTTGGGATTTACAAATGTGTGCTTTTCATGTCATTTTTCGTTAAATTTAAGTATAACTTTTGACTGACGCCTTTAGTGAGATGTCTAATGCTTGAATATTTAACCATATCTGCCCTACGAATTCATATCTAAGGGGCATTTTTCACAGCATTATTAGTTACATTGTTTTAGTTTGAACGTGCATACTGGCACTAAGAACAGCGGGAATGTTTCCCTAGTCAGCGCCATTATTAGTGCAATGCCCCTTAAAATGTTGCTCCCTGCTACCCAGTGGGGCGTGGTGGGGGTCCACCCCCCCCTCCTCCCTTCCCATGGGCTAGGTCCGTCTTCTGTGCACGGCTCTGCGGCCCATCCCGTGCCTTGAACCTTGCACGCCAACCAGTGTTTCAGTGGATACAGCTGGAGAACTGCAAGGCAATCCCAATGTGCGCCACTCGGGAGCCATGAACAATATATATTGTCCTGCTAATAACAGGGTTAATAATATATCTGTGAGAATATCCAAGGGGCTTTTTTTTATATATAACTCTAACTTAATAATAATAATCGCTTTGTTTTAAAGATAACAATATTTTGAAGATTTCGTTTTCAAATAACGTAAAATGAACAAGAAAAAGGCCGTTCTTGAACATGGGGTGAGAAATTGTTACTAATTTATAAATAAAGCTAGTTTGTTATTTAAAATGATTTATTTCTGTTTTTAGAGGGAGAGAAACCAAAAACCTAGTCATCTCATGGGTCTCCCAGTCAAGGACCGCACGGGTATTGAACCAGCATCTGTAGCAACACAGCTTGTTTGCTATGCAGTGTCTTAGACCGTTGCGCCACTTAGTACAACGTACAACGTACAACATGACTGGTCGGGAGAGTACTACAGTAAGAGCAAAATAATCAGAGCAAAATAAAATACTAAAAACCTTAGTGTAACAACATTTTTAGTAAGTAATAATGAAGATGTGCACAATTATCAGTTTCTATTTAGATTTATGTCGCCCATTCATTGTCAGAGACACAGTAGGACCCAAAAGCATAATCAGAGCTTTAACTCCCCCTTGTGCTGGTCTGGAGCAATGAAGTGGTGACGCAGGGTACCGTACTAAACCACCAATTACCTCTAAGTACCGCGGCATAATCGCAAAACTTTTAGTGGAGCAACCACTATACATGATTCCATATGTATTATTTCATAGTTTTGGTTTCTTCACTATTATTCTACAATGTAGAAAATAGTAAAAAATAATGAAAAACCCTTGAATGAGTAGGTGTTCTAATACTTTTGACCGGTAGTGTATACCTAGCGAATGCAATGTCCCTAAGCCAAGCGGTTGCTGTTTTGCTATGCGGTTTGGCCCTGCACTTAGTTCCATGAGTGAGCTTAAGCATCGTCACCAACCTCTGATGCAGGGGCCTTTTTTATTCCAAAACACCTTTGCATTGTGTGCTATAGATTTGTGAAAGTTTGAGGCTGAATGAATACGCTTGAGAAGAATTAATAAACTTGATTCAAACATGTACAGGCCATATTTCAGGTCGCTATTGGATTTTCACCCCTGATATTTGTCAGATTGTGTTGATTTGGTCTGTCTCAGAGACCTGTGGTTCCTGTGTAAATGTCTGATATACGATAGACTGAGACCTAATAAACACCTCTCTCTCCTCTCTGCCTTCATGTCTCTTTCTTCATTTCTCTCTCTCTCTCTCTTTTCAGGATCAATCACAACGAGCGGCTGGAGTTTCTCGGCGATGCCGTCGTGGAGTTTCTCACCAGGTGAGATTTACTCTTTCTTTGACGGACGCCTCCGCTAATCGAACATGGCGACAACTCCCCCTCTTCTCCCCCCTCTCCTCCTCTTTATTCTAGTCTGTGATTTCCCCCTAATTGGGTATTCGGTTGTAATTTCACCATAGCTCCTTTCATAGAGCCTGCTGAAATTCTCCATGACAACTAGCAGTTAGCTATGAGAATGTTGTGTGTGTGTTATTGACTGAGTCACTCCCAGGTGAGAGGAGACCGCTGTGGTCCAGGCACCACTCAGCTTGCACTGCCACACCACTCATAACACGGTGCTATTATTACTACACTGACTTAGTCGCTGCAACTCTACCTAGATACCTCGGCTGTGTCCCAAATGGAACCATAATCCCAAAGCTGTCATCAAGGCAAAGGGGGACTACTTTGAAGAATCTCAAATATGAAATATATTTTGATTTGTTTAACACTTTTTTGGTTACTACATGATTCCGTATGTGTTATTTCATAGTGTTGATGTCTTCACTATTGTTTTACCATGTAGAAAATAGTAAAAATATAGAAAAACCCTTGAATGAGTAGGTGTGTCCAAACTTTTGACTGCTACTGTGAATATATACAGTATGTATATATCTCCCTCCCAGCACTGCTGTCTGCTGGATTGAACATTTTTAGAACTCGACTACCAGGAGCCGGGAATATATAGAATATTGAAGTGTTAAAGAGCAGGCTGGCTGATTTGAGATGAGAGATCTTGAGATCTTTCGTGGCCATTTAATGCTTCATCTATTCACCACAGGCTTACCTACCTACGGTCCCTTTAAAAATGTCAAGGCTTAACACTCCTTACCAAGGTATTTTCTTTTGTTCGATCCCTCCTCTCTTCTCCTTCACCTCTCTCCATCCTTGTCCTCTTCTTATTGGGATTTATCACAAACAACCACATACTGTAAGCTCTCACACCTGTGCTGACAATGCATTCTAGAAAAACTGTTGCATTTAAATACACTGAAGCATGAAATAAAACAAAATCTCTCAACATGCTGATAGACTTTCATTGTTAACCTATATGCTGATTTTTATTTATTTATTTTATCATGGTTCGAAAACAAAATTTTGAAAAAGTATAGGTTTTAGACTAACAGTGAAATGCTTACTTACGGGACCTTTTCCAACAATGCTATGTTTTCTCTAAATAAGCTTTGTTGTACAATTAAAGGTCAATACACTGCATTTCAAACAGTCAGCAATAATCTAATGAATTCAGGGCCTGTGGAATTATAACTAAGCTAAATATTAGCCTTCTACAACCATAAGACCCACTGTATTATTTTATGTAAATTGTTTAACCAGCTTTTTTGTTGTTGCAATAATCACTGATCGAGATTTCAAGTCTGTCTATGAAAATGCCCTTTTTGTTGCAAATGTAACGAGAACCATTCACAATGCACATCCACTAATAATGACCAACTTCTTATAGCAGACTTTATAGAAAATGTACTCGGGTCTCAAACAATATCTCGAGCACAAGCCCAAGTGCTAGTGAGTAGCCAGCTAAACATTCTATTTCAAGTCTAGCCAACTTGGATCTATTTGCTTGCTAACAATGTAGAACAGTTGGACTGTTACGAATACACTCTCCTTTCCATCTCCAACTATTTTTAACATCCTGCTCAGTTTGTTCAGATATTGAAATCAATTGGCCTACCTGATAAGAAAATAGTTATTTCTCAGAATGAGAACAAGTTGCTAATTCCTTATATAAATGTATTTTTTTTTGCTCATTGTACATTTATGAAACACAAACTAGACAGCTAGCACCTAAGTCTGTGACTTACATGTGTGGCACTGCGCGCGACAAACTGGTACTGTCATTTTAGTACGTTCTTCTCTGTTCTACATTTTGGGAGTTGAGACAACCTTTCTGATGATACCATTGTTATGTTCTCACCTATCAGAGTAAAATAATGTCTAAGCGTTTCGCTGTCCGATTCTGTTGGACCAAACCTAAAATGCAAATAGCGAGTTTAAACTGCTTGTCCGAGAGGAAGAAGTTATCTTTCGTCTTTGTTAGTGGCAGGGGGAGGGGCTCGGTGTCTGCAAGTGGGAATGTACACAGTGGAGAGGAGACGAGACCAAAAAGACAGAACGTTCCTAAAAATGAAAAAAAAAAAATGATAACCTTGATTCTGCGATACAGGCATTTGAAACATGGCGTTAATTCGATATATCGCCCAGCCCTAACTGTGACCCATGGTCAGCCATCTTGGATAATAACAAGTCTTTGGTTGCCTGCACACAGCTGGGGATCTGTGGTCATGTCGGATCTAATGGGTCTCTGGTTGGTTGCCTGCACACAGCTGGGGATCGTGACCCATCGTCAGCCATCTTGGATCTAACGGCTCTGTTTATGTTTCCTGTCTCCACAGTGTTCATCTGTACTACCTGTTCCCCAGTCTGGAGGAAGGAGGGCTCGCCACCTACAGAACAGCCATTGTACAGAACCAGCACCTGGCCATGCTAGCAAAGGTGAGACTTATACCCTTTTTAGGGACAGTTTCCAGGAAAACGATGTAACACTAGTCCTGGACTAAGAAGTGTGTTCAATGGAGGTTCTCCATTGAACGTATGTTTAAATCCAGGACTAGGCTTAGTCTGTGTCTGGGAAACCGGGAAACCGGCCCATAGTGCAATACTTTTAAACATGGCCAATGGGGATCTGGTCATGTAGTTCACAATGTAGGGCAAAATTCCCCAACTGGCACTGTTAATTTTATTTCTGTAAGTTTAAATTTTTTGGGGGACATAAGACTATAAAAACACATTTACAAATCAGCTCCAAGGGATTTCAAATTAGGAAATTTGTTCCAAAGTATTCACACGCATAATAGAGAGCGATATGTGATCGTCTACAAATATCAGCAAGGTTTGAAATGATTGTTTTCGACATATCCGTTGGAGCTTGTCGCTGCGCATTTTTTTTTTTGCTACAACTTATGTTAATTGTCCATGTTTGAGTGCATCAAAACCGTGATGTGTCATGGGTAAATTGTGACCGACTGACTGATCTACGAATAATATTGAGTGGTTATTGATGATGCAAGATGATTTGTAGATTTGACTTTAAAGTCGGCTGCAATGTCGAACACGCCCATTATGTTCCGGACCCCTGAACATCCGCTCAAGAAGAAATCGGCCCAGGTTGAATGATCCCTGATGTAGGGATGTAGTTGATGATCCCTGATGTAGTTAAATAAAGGTTCAATAGAAATAAAAGATTTGTCTGGGATCGGGTGCCATTTCAAACACAGCCTAAGACGGTTCTACTCTAAAGGTCACAGAGTGTGGATATGAGCGCCAATAAGAGAGTGTTCACCACAGAGATGGATAGAAACCAGTTTTTATTGTTTCTGCCTCTCCTTTATAACTTCCTTGTAAGAGTACACAGGGGAGAGAAGTAATTCTGTCTCCCCCCCCCCCCCCCCACCACACCCCTCTCCATCTCTCTTTCTCTCTCTTTTCCCTCTTCTGTCTGTAATTAGAGTTAAAAGGTTGTTGTTCTTCAGGTCTAGTATTAGTGTTGCAGGTTCCCTACAGACCGTTCCCAACTTCCCCCATTCCGAGATGCCACTCTCCTGAAGCAGCAGCATATTACCAAGCTCACACACACACACAAAACACACACCTCTCGGCCCCTCTCCTGTGGCAACAGCGTATTGCCAAAAACATGCCAAACACTTCTGCCTGCCATACTACTGGCACTGTTGTTGGAGAAAGAACACTAATCATCCCATGATGTGGAGAAAAGCAATTAAATCTTTCATCTTTCATGTTGCTCCCCCCTGAATACCAAGATGCAGCTGCCTGCATTCATGTTAGCGCTATCGCTGGGTGCATGAATCCCAAGTGGCACTCAATACCCCTATATAGTGCACTACTTTTGACCAGAGCCCTATGGGTCCTGGTAAAAAGTAGTGCACTACTTAGGGCAATAGGGTGCTATTTGGGACGCAACCTCACTTTGGCTCGTTTCAATTTGCCATTTACAGGAAAGTGAGTGTGATACAATATGCAACGGTTGCCAAGTTGTTTCCCAGTTCTTCTTAAGCCAGCGAAACATCTACTCCTTCTCTGCACAAGAACACTTGTAATTATCTCTTGAAAAATGTTTTCAGATAGCAACAGGCGTAAGCCGACACTTCACTTGTAAAACTTGAAAGTCGAACAGCAAGTTCCCTGTAAGTTATTTAGGCCTAGTATTTATATTAAGTTTTTTCCCTTCCAAATGTAATTATCACGTTTATCTTTCTAATTAATGAATCGTCTGAAGTTGTTGATGCATAGTCATGTATTTTAATTTTAATTTGGTAAAGTAGCTACATTGCTATTACTGCAAACAATACTTGATATCAACTGGAAAATAAGACTGCACACATTGTTAATATAGAAACAAATGCACAGGTCACTTATTTGAGAGGATTGATACTATTTGAGATGAAAACAAACAAATATGACTCGCAAATGGCACCCTATTCCCTATTTAGTGATCAAGGCCCATAAGCTCTGGTTTAAAAGTAGTGCTCCGTATAGGGAATAGGGTGCCATGTGGGATTGCGTTTGAGATGTGCTAGGCTGCCAGCCAGTGACAGGCTGGTCTCTACCATGGCCCTCCCTACGCGATCCCTGTCCCTCCAGTAGAATGAAGGTCGGCCCTATGATTTATCAGTTTTAAGTCATGATTATCTGTCCTGTGACTGTCCCCGCTTCCAAATGCTCCTGTCTGTTGTCCAAGTGGCACCCTATTCCCTATATAGTGCACTACTTTTGACCAGGGCCGACACAGTGAGAGCTTACAGATCAGGGCACAGCTGGCCACTCTGTCTCTCTCTCCTACAGACTACAGACCTTTTACTGTAGTTGAGTATCATGCAGAACAGAACAGTGTGGAGTGACTCGGACTGGCGGACTCTGAACCTTTTCAACCCCAAAAAAACACCACCTGGCCGGTCGCTGTATCAGGTAAACATGGAAGTGGCCAGTGTGTAGTTGTCAAAGTACCACCAGGAGAAACCGTTATCATATAACAGCGATGGTGTTATATTAAGATAGCCCGCTAGCCCGAAGCTAGTACTTTTCAGACCACGCTAGTAGAAAATGTGCCAAACTGGCCCAGCAGGCCAGTGAACTGTTGCTTTTCCTAGTATTGCATGGCACAGGTTGTGACTGTATGTGTTGGTATGTTTCATGCTTTGCCTAGAAACTGGAGTTGGATCGCTTCATGCTGTATGCCCACGGCCCAGACCTCTGTAGGGAGTCAGACCTGAGGCATGCCATGGCCAACTGCTTTGAAGCGCTCATAGGTGAGTGTACCGATGTGTGTGACTCTCTATCTCTGTCTCGCGCTGTATGTCTTTGTTAGCTATGTACCGTAGCTACACTGAACAAAAATATTAACTTAACTTGCAACAATTTCAAAGATTTTACAGAGTATTTATATAAGGAAATCAGTTAATTGAAATAATTTCATTAGGCCCTAATCTATAGACTTCACATGACTGGGAATACAAATATGCCACTGTTGGTCACATATCTTTAAATAAAAGGAAGCGGCGTGGATCATAAAACCAATCAGTAGCTGGTGTGATCACCATTTGACTCATCTCCTTTGCATAGAGATGATCAGGCTGTTGATTGTGGCCTGTGGAATGTTGTCCCACTCCCCTTCAATGGCTGTGTGAATTTGCTGGATATTGGTTGGAACTGGAACACGCTGTCGTAGACGTCAATCCAGAGCATCCCGAACATGCTCAACGGGTGACATGTCTGGTGAGTATGCAGGCCGTGGAAGAACTGGGACATTTTCAGCTTGCAGGAATTATGTACAGATCCTTGCGACATGGGGCCGTGCATTATCATGCTGAAACATGAGGTGATGGCGGCGGATGAATGTCACGACAATGAGCCTCAGGATCTCGTCACAGTATTTCTGCGCGTTTCAAATTGCCATCGATAAAATGCAATTCTGTTCATTGTCCGTAGCTTATGCCTGCGCCATACCACAACCCCACCGCCACCATGGGGACTCTGTTCACAACATTGACATCAGCAAACCGCTCGTCCAAACGACGCCATACACGCTGTCTGCCATCTGCCCGGTGCATTTGAAACCGGGATTAATCTGTGAAGAGCAAACTTCTCCAGCATGCCAGTGGCCATCGAAGGTGAACATTTGCCCACTGAAGTCCGTTACAATGCCAAACTGCAGTCAGGTCAAGACCCTGGTGAGGTCTATGAGCACCCCTGAGACAATTTCTTACAGTTTGTGTAGAAATTCTGTGGTTGTGCAAACCCTGTTTCATCAGCTGTCCGGGTTGCTGTTCTCTGTCGGTCCCGTAGGTGAAGAAGCCGGATGTGAAGGTCCTGGGCTGGCATGGTTATATGTGGTCTGCTGTTGTGAGGCTGGTTGGATGTGCTTCCAAATCCTCTAGGGAAATTAACATAAAATTATCTGGCAACTGCTCTGGTTGACATTCCTGTAGTCAGCATGCCAATATAAACACAACATGTAAAGTGTTGGTTTCATGAGCTGAAATAAAAGATCCCAGAAATGTTCCGTACGCACACAAAGCTTATTTCTCTCAAATTTGTGCACAAATTTGTTCACATCCCTGTTAGTGAACATCTCTCCTTTGCCAAGATAATTGATCCATCTGTCACTTGTGGCATATCAAGAAGCTGCTTAACTTCTAGTTCCTCCCAAACCCGGATCCGGGAGCACCCCCATCAGTAAAAAAGCTGACTAGCATAGCCTAGCATAGCGTCACAAGTAAATACTAGCATCTAAATATCATTAAATCACAAGTCCAAGACACCAGATGAAAGATACACATCTTGTGAATCCAGCCATCATTTCTGATTTTTAAAATGTTTTACAGGGAAGACACAATATGTAAATCTATTAGCTAACCACGTTAGCAAAAGACACCACTTTTTTTACTCCACCATTTTTTTACTGCATCAGTAGCTATCACAAATTCAAATAAACCAAATAAAGATATAAATAGCCACTAACCAAGAAACAACTTCATCAGATGACAGTCTGATAACATATTTATTGTATAGCATATGTTTTGTTAGAAAAATGTGCATATTTCAGGTATAAATCATAGTTTACCATTGCAGCCACCATCACAACTCTCACCAAAGCAACTAGAATAACTACAGAGACCATCGTGTATTACCTAATTACTCATCATAAAATTTTTCTTAAAAATACACAGCGTACAGCAAATGAAAGACACAGATCTTGTGAATCCAGCCAATATTTCAGATTTTCTAAGTGTTTTACAGCGAAAACACAATATAGCATTATATTAGCTTACCACAATAGCCAGAAACACAACACCATTTACCAGCAGCAAAGGTTAGCGATCGTAACAAACAGGCAAAAGATATATAATTTTTTCACTAACCTTGATATTCTTCATCAGATGACAGTCCTGTAACATCATATTACACAATGCATATAGGGTTTGTTCGAAAATGTGCATATTTAGCGGCACAAATCGTGGTTATACAATGTGATTAGTGGCCAAAACTTCAAGCAATCTGTCCGGCGCAATCTTGGAGAGGCACCTATTCTAATCGATAAGTAATCATAAACTTGACTAAAAAAATACAGGTTGGACAGCAAATGAAAGATACATTAGTTCTTAATGCAACCGCTGTGTTAGATTTTTAAAATTAACGTTACTGCGCAATACAGCGTGCGCTAAAGCGAGACCGCACCGAAATTCATGGCGGAATTATTATTTGACATTCGTCAACATAAATACGAATTAACAGCATAAAGACTGCTTACTATTTGCTGAGCTTCCATCAGAATCTTGGGCAAGGTGTCCTTTCTCCAGAACAATCGTCTTTTGGTTGAAAGATGTCCTCTTCTCCTGTAGAAATAGCAGCTAACGATAGCCATCCACTGGAGAGGTGTCCAACTCGTGATAGCGCGTCACAAAGAAATCCCAGAAAATCGCAATAAACTGATATAAGCTGCTATAAGTCGGTTTAAATTAACTACCTTATGATGTCTTTAACACCTATAACGAATAAAAACATGACCGGAGATATAGAACTGCTAAAACGAAAGCTTTTGCAGGACGCCATTGTGATGTCCCTCTTGCGCCAGGCGCCCCGTTGAAAAGAACGGTACTTCCGTTCCATGAGCTTTTATAGTCCCCCAGATGGTGCAATCCACTCCATTCAAATTCTCACCACTTACTGACATCTAGAGGAAGGCGTATGCAGTGCATGTAGCCCCATAGCTTACATGGGGACTTATAAACTGACCCTAGAACAGGGACCTCGATTTCAGAAATCTCACTTCCTGACAGGAAATGTGCTGCAGAATGAGTTCTGTTTCACTCAGAGAAATAATTCAAACGGTTTTAGAAACTAGAGATTGTTTTCTATCCAATAGTAATAATAATATGCATATTGTACGAGCAAGAATTGAGTACGAGGCAGTTTAATTTGGGAACGAAATTATTACAAAGTGCAAATAGCACCCCCTATTGACAAAAGGTTAAACAGCATGATCACTACACAGGTGCTTCTTGTGCTGGGAACAATAAAAGGCCACTCTAAAATGTGCAGTTTTGTCACACAACACAGATGTCTCAAGTTTTGTGGGAGCATGCAATTGGCATGCCTACTGCAGGAATGTGCAACAGAGCTATTGCCGGAGAATTGAATCCTCATTTCTCTACCATATGCCGCCTCCAACGTCATTTTAGAGAATTTGGCAGTATACTCAACCGGCCTCAACCGCAGACCACGTGTAACCACGCCAGCCCAGGACCTCCACATCCAGCTTCTTCACCTGTGGGGTCATCTGAGGGGGTGCTGAGGAATATTTCTGTCTGTAATAAAGCCCTTTTATGAGGAAAACTCATTCCGATTGGCTGGGCCTGGCTGCTCCTTCTTTCTTACTCTTTTTGTCTCTCTTTTATTGTCTGCAATCTCACTGTAATAAGTAGTGAATAAACATGTGTGATGCCACAGACAGACAGAGGACCCAGTGAGAGAGGGCCTGGCTGTCAGAGAGGCTGAGGAGCCTCCAGTGATGGTTTTGGATCACTAACTCAAAATAGGCCCCTCATGTCGAGAAGTGCGCTGGCGAGTGAGCAAGCGCACACAAGCACTTCCGTTGAAATTGCTTGTCTTGATGTGCCTATTCTTTTGTGACACTTCTGTCATCTCAGCTTCTGTTTTAGCTCCAAGGGTTCCTGAATACCCCTTTTACCCCTCTGTCTTGTCTGTCTAACGCTCTCTCTCTATCTCTCTTTTTCTTTCTCTGAGACAAACCCTGAGTGGAGTCGATGTCATTTCATCCTGTTATCTGTTTCACAGGAAACATGTATATAACACACAGCAGCTCCCACTGTAACATACTCTCACACTTTTTCACTCAAGCGCACACACACACACACACACACACACACACACACACACACACACACACACACACACACACGCACAAGCAAACATCCCAGGGAACGAGTTTATTTTCTTCTTTAGATGCGTCATTTTGGAACGTATCATTTTTAGACATCACTGATCCTTTCCCGTGCCCTTTATTATTATTCACATAGAATTCAGATTTTTTTTCGCAAATCTTTAATTTGTCCTTTTATAAGAAGAAATATGTAATCTGACATGCATCTGCGTCTATCTTTGAAGAGCGTAGCGAGGAGCGGATGGCTTTAAGGGGTTGTTGGATGTGTTTAGTGACCCTCATTTTATTTGTTTATGCGCCGCCGTGACCCTTGAACCCTGGCTATGCAGCAAGTAGTCGGAAGCAGCAGATAACCTCCTACTTTGCATGGGCAGACTGACTCTCCTGTCTCGCTGTGGCACACACAGACACAGTGTCTATTTCTGCTAACCTTGAGGCGGGGCCACTTTGTGCCAGGGAGTGAGAGAGGGAGAGGAATGAAAGAATGGCGGGAGGGAAGGAGAGGGGTGGAAAGGTGGAATCTGCAATGCAAATAGACGCCCGCAACCCTGCATTATTCAAAATGTTAAATGGATAATATAGCTTTTTTTTTTTTTACATCTCTCGTCCTTAACTTCCGTTCTCATTTGAGCTCTTGTGGCCCTGTTCGCCTTTACATTCTCGTTCTCACTTTACCTCTTGTCATGGAAACAAAATACTTTCTCCCTCAGCCTAGTCGGTGGAGCTGCAGCACATCTTCCCTCCTCCCTTTCCCCACCCGCTTCCGTCCTATAGAAACATTTCCAAAGAGGAAAGAATTGAAAAGAAGAAAGGAGCTCCGTTCTGTTTTATGGCCCTAATTTCCTTGTACAGTTGATCTGTGGATTATAGTGTGTCAGCAGCTGCCGGGAAACGCTGCGATGCAGATGATGGATCATTGTGAGGCCCTCTCTTCTCTCTAGTCTCTAAGCTCTTCCTATTAAAAGAGAGGAGGGAAAAGGATTATCTTTCAGTGGTCTGAATATCAGATTTACACAATGTCGAGACTGTGTATTCACTGAGTGAGAACAGCTCCATTGTTAATTGCTGCGGATGGTGGCAGTGGAGGGATAGTTCTCTGTGCTGCTCTTCATTCTCAATCTTTCTCTCGCCCTCTCTCCCCCTCAACCCCTTTTAGTTTGGAATAGTTAAGATGTTTGATGTCGAAATGTAATCAGCAGGCTCTGTGCAGCGACGGCGGTGGCAGAGTTTCATTTATATTTTAGCTTGGTTTATTTTGTCGTTAATGTGCGCCTGCTTTTTGTGCCCGTTGGGTGGCCAGGCTGGAGCAAAATGGAACGGAGAGGGAGAAAAACTGCTTTATTTGTATTTGATGGATTAGAGCCAATGCTTATTTGAATAATTCATTTAAAGTTATTAATGTGACTGTCAGACACTGATATTTGGAGCCCTGGACCCTGTTCATTGGTCATTGAAAGGGCCACTGGGTATTACATTTTTTCCCCTAAAGATAACTGTAGCGAACATCAGTAAAGGAGGTGGTCCTGTGTGGCTCAGTCGGTAGAGCATAGTGCTTGTAACGCCAATGTGTGTGGGTTTGATTCCCGCTGGGGCCAACATACATAAAATGTATGCACATTTGTGTAATAAAGTCTGCTAAATGGCATATATTATGTATTTTATATAGTCAGTCTGGATAAGAGCCACTGCTTAATTACTAATGTAAATGTAGCAGCAGCCTTCCCCTAAACCTGACGCAAGAGAACATGCATATTACAGTTGTTAATGACATGAATGGCCCTGGTTTGCGTCCCAAATGGCACCCTATTCCCTTTATAGTGAATGACTATTGAACAGAGCCCTATGGGCACTGTAAAGTAAATAGGGTGTCATTTGTGAAGCATCCTAGGTCTACAGAGCCTTCAGAAAGTATTTACGCCCCTTGACTTTTTCTACATTTTGTTGTGTTATTACTGTTGGAAACACCTTTGGCAGTGATTACAGCTGTGTCTTTTTGAGTAAGTCTCAGAGCTTTTCACACCTGGATTGTACTTGTTTTTGTTTTACACATCTACCAATCGGTGCCCTTTTGAGGCAATCTGAAAACGTAAGGTTACTTCCGTAATCCCGGTTCTCCGATATTATGAGTGTGATCTCACCTGTGGGGTTCTCGTACCGCCTTTTCTCTCGGAAGCACCAATCGAAAACGTCTGAGTGGTGAATGAGGTGCGACCCACATTTCCATAAAAGGAGCCACTCTCCCGCCCTCTGGTCATCCTCATGCTTGCTTCTCGTCCTCACACTCTTGCCAACAGGGAAATGCGGTGAGATATCTCACTCATAATATCAGACAACCGGGGTAACGCAAGTAAACTTAAGTTCTCTTTCAATTATTAGTTTTGATATCTCATATGTGGGGATATGGCCAACTCCCATATCGCAAAACACGCCAGGGAAGTCCCAATATAGCGACCCTTAGAGGTCCCCAAACTAAGGGGGTATGCGCCAAGGATGTGCAGAAAACAACCCATTGGGAAAACCTCATGAAGTGAGTGGCAGACCAATACATGGCTAAAATCTCAGTTTAATGAGACCTGTCCCAAAAACAGTGCCCAGGAGGTGAAGTCCTCTATAGGATATATTTTTATTTTGTTTAACTAGGCAAGTCAGTTAAGAACAAATTCTTATTCACAGTGACGGTCTACCGGGGAACAGTGGGTTTACTGCCGTGTTCAGGGGCAGAACGACAGATTTTTACCTTGTCAGCTCTGGGATTCAGCAACCTTTCGGGTTACTGGCGCAACGCTCTAACCACTAGGCTACATGCCGCACTGTGAAATCACCCTTGCCTTTATACATAATTTCTTGCCTGCGGAAAGTATTCAGACCCCTTGACTTTTTACAGTTTGTTACATTACAGCCTTCTTCTAAAATTGATTAAATCGTTTTTTTCCTCATCAATCTACACACAATACCCCATAATGACAAGCAAAAATAGGTTTGTTGAAATTTGTGCCAATTTCTTACATGCATGCATACATTTTACGTAAGGGTGGTCCCAGGAATCAAACCCACTATCCTGGCATTGCAAGTGCCATGCTCTCTCTACTGAGCTACAGAGGACCACAATCATTGTCATTTCATGTGTACTGTATTTACAAGGTCTCTCTTCTGACTTCTCTCTTAAAAACGGATCGATTGCCATTTTGTGTGTACTGCATGTATGTCCGAAGACTCTCCTTTCTCTCTGTCTGAGATTTTTAAACATGAACCATTATCATTTTTCATTTATTGTACGAACAAGGCATAGATATCTTTTAATTAATGGATTATACCGTGCATTCGGAAAGTATTCAGACTCCTTCACTTTTTTCACATTTTGTTACATTACAGCCTTATTCTAAAATGTATTTTTTTTTAACAACAAATCTACACACAATACTCCATAACGACAAAGCAAATACAGGTTTTTAGAAATTATGTCAAATGTTACATTTACATAAGTATTCAGACCCTTTACTCAGTACTTTGTTGAAGCACCTTTGGCAGCGATTACAGCCTCGAGTCTTCTTGGGTATGACGTTACAACCTTGGCACACCTGTATTTGGGAAGTTTCTCCTATTTTTCTCTGCAGATCCTCTCAAGCTCTGTCAGGTTGGATGGGGAGCGTCGCTGCACAGCTATAATCAGGGTTCAACTCCGGGCTCTGACTGGGCCTTTCAAGGACATTCAGAGACTTGTCCTGAAGCCACTCCTGCGTTGTCTTGACTGTATGCTTAGGGTCCTGAGGTCCTGAGTGCTTTGGAGCAGGTTTTCATCAAAGATTTCTCTGTACTTTGCGCCTTTCATCTTTGCCTCGATCCTGACTAGTTTCACAGTCCATGCTGCTGAAAAACATCCCCACAACATGATGCTGCCACCATGCTTCACTGTAAGGATGGTGCCAGGTTTCCTCCCGACGTGACGCTTGTCATTCAGGCCGAAGAGTTCAATCTTGGTTTCATCAGACCAGAGAATCTTGTTTCTTGAGTCTTTAGGTGCCTTCTGGCAAACCCCAAGTGGGCTGTCATGTGCCTTTTACTGAGGAGTGGCTTCTGTCTGGCCAATCTACCATAAAGGCCTAGTTGGTGGAGTGCTGCAGAGATGGTTGTCCTTCTGGATGGTTCTCCCATCTCCACAGAGGAACTCTGGAGCTCTGTCAGAGTGACCATCAGGTTCTTGGTCACCTCCCTGACCAAGGCCCTTCTCCACCGATTGCTCAGTTTGGCTTGGCGGCCAGCCCTAGGAAGATTCTTGGTGGTTCCAAACTTCTTCCATGTAAGAATGATTGAGGCCACTGTGTTGCAGACATTTTTTGGTACCTTTCCCAAGTTCTGTGCCTCGACATAATCCTGTCTCGGAGCTCAACAGTCAATTCCTTCGACCTCATGGCTTGGTTTTTGCTCTGACATGCACTGTCAACTGTGGGACCTGATATAGACAGGTGTGTGCTTTTTCAAATCATGTCCAATCAATTAAATGTACCACCGGTGGACTCCAATCAAGTTGTAGAAACATCACTTTTCCGAAAGTCATATCACAATGAGTGAAGAGCATGACACTCTTGCCCGAGCTCTCCTACAATCCAAGTGGGTGCGAGACGCACACACTGGACAATGACGGGGAAGGCGACAGGCGAAAAGCCGTATGCTCTAAGTTGCAATAATGGGAAAAAAGCGACGTGGGCCAAAATATGGGGGTTAGGTATATTAACCTGAAAAACTTCTGGGCAGACTTTTGCCACGAACAGTAGCTGGTAGAGCACAGTCCATCCATATGTTAGACACGAAGGGGAAGGACAGTAGTAAAGTGAAAGGAACAATATGACTTCTCCACGCTTTTCAGAGACTATGAGCTGCTGTGAATGGATTGTAAAGCACAATAGTCACATCCCAAGCTAAAAGCTTAGAGGCTGTGCATAAGCGACGTGCCTCCCTAAGAGACTGCAGCACAATTATGGATAAACTGTATACTTCGGGGCTTGGCATGCTGAGAAAATGGCAAATGGACATCGACAAGATTAACCTTCTCTCCGTGCAAAAGTACTGCAATGGCACAGGACCATGGAAAAACAGAGTGTAGGGAGAAACAATCTCTATAGTCATACTACTTCTCCACAACAACAAAAAACACCTAAACTGTGAAGACCGAGATCGTGCAGAAGAGGCTGGCACTATTTTCAGAGAGTTGCAGGCCTGTCTTTCCTTTTTTCTTTTTGTGTGGGCGGGGGGGTTAAAATCATGGGCAGTAGGACGGCTGCATCACTGGTTTGTCTTGGACCTGCACCGTGGAGGAGTGTTGTCATGAGTGAAGATGGTTCCTCAGCTGCTCGCTCCCATGAGATGGGGAGGTAGGGCAGGTAGTGCCCGGTTGCATGAACCAATCGCAGTAAAAAACAGGATGAGGAAAAGCTGAGGCTTTGTGGACTCTGGAGTACCAGATAGCTGTCTGGGCCTGAAATTCCATTTTATTTGTCACATGCTTCGTCAACAACAGGTGTAAACTAACAGTGAAATGCTTACTTACGGCCTTTCTCAACAATGCAGAAAAATACTAACACAAGGAATACTTTTTGGATCTCTGTTCCTGAGATCCACAATGTAAAGGCAAGAAGAACTATACTAACTGATCTCTATCTCAATGGAGAGTGAACCATAAGTCATCTTGGAGTGAACCCTGGAAACCTGTCCTACTGTTGAACAGGGGAGCGGGTGGTTAGGGTTCCCCTGACTTGTACAGAGTAGCAGTGCCCCTCTGGCAGGAAACCGGAGCGCCACATTCTATAAAATAAAATGTTATTTGCAACATGCATCGTAAACAACAGGTGTAGACCAGGGCTCTCCAACCCTGTTCCTGGAGAGCTACCCTCCTGTAGGTTTTCTCTCCAACCCCGGTTGTAACTAACCTGATTTCAACATATCAACCAGCTAATTATTACAATAATGAGTAGAAATAAAATGGCTGTATACAGGAAGTACTGGGTCAATGTTCAGGGGTGTGAGGTTATTGAGGTATCTATGTACATATAGGAAGGCGTAAAGTCACTAGACAACAGGATATACTGAGCTGTAGCAGCAGCATATGTGGAACTGTAGCAGGGCTGTGCGTGTGTCGTCAGTATGCATGTGTGCGCATGTTATGTGCGGGCGTATGTATTGTGTGTTGGGGTGTAAGTATGTGTGGGTAGAGTCAGTGCAAGAGAGTTAGTTAAATAAAGGGTCAATGCAGGTAGTCCGGGTAGCTATTTAATTAGCTATTTAGCATTCTTGTTTAGCAGTCTTATAGCTTGGGGGTGGAAGCTGTTCAGGGTGCTGTTGGTTTCAGACTTGGCGCACTGGTACTGCTTGCCGTGCTGCAGCAGAGACAACAGTGTTTGGCTTGGGTGGCTGGAGCCTTTGACAATTTTCCAGGCCTTCTTGGTATAGAGGTCCTGGATTGCAGGAAGCTCGGCCCCGGGGAAGTACTGGGCCGTTCTCACCACCCTCTGTAGTGTCTTGTGGTTGGGTGCCTTGCAGTTACCATACCAAGCGCTGACGCAACTAGTCAAGATGCTCTCAATGGAGCAGCTGTAGAACCTTTTTGAGGATTTGAGGGCCCAAGCCAAATCTTTTCAGCCTCCTGAGGGAAAGGAGGTGCTGTCGTGCCCTCTTCACAACATGAGTGGGTGCGTGTGGACCATGTTAATTCCTTAGTGATGTAGACACGAGGAACTTGAAGCTCTCGACCCGCTCCACTAGAGCCCTATCGATGTGAATGGGGGCATGCTCTCCCCTCTGTTTCCTGTAGTCCAAGATGTTGCTGATGTTGAGGTTGTTGTTGTTGAGGTTGTTGTCCTGGTCACGCAGTGAGTTGCTGCACAGATAAAAACATATGTTTTTGCGTAACCTAGCACTGCTATATTAATTCTGAGAGAGGAAGGAGTATCAATCGTTAAACCCAAAGAGAGAGTGGGTAGGGCAGAGAGCCGTAGGAGGGATGGAAAGGTGTATCCTTGCTGCAGCGTAAGACTGCTTCGCTACAGGTTTGGCCTGTTTCAAGGTCCTAGTCGGAGTCTTAGCAGACTGCTGTGTAGCTGGGGACCTCAGTCCCCCAAAGCCAGCTTGTTGCCCACTCCCAGCTGTGAGGCAGGGACGAGATGCAGGAACCAACGGGCTGCCACGGGGCCTAGGTCTGCGGGGCAGGCAGAAGTTAAAGGCTTCGCCTTCCTTTTTGCACATGTCACGCTTCTGCCGCATGGCGGTGAACATCTCCTTGGGTGTCACAGGGGCATCCATGAGGTCCACTTTCTGTTTTTCTGTTAAGCTAGATAAGCTCAGCCAAAGTGTCCTTTGGGAGCACCACCAATACGCTCATGGTTCGACCCCAGCTTCGGAGGGCACTATGAGAGGAACGGAGGCTCAAGTCTGTAATCATACACATCTCCCAAGCATCTGGGTCTTAGGTCTCTGAGTCCAGTTGCTTCCCCACCTCCTCCAGTAACTCAGCCTGATAAGCCAACAATAATGAGGTCACGTTCAGGGCTCTAATCGCTTTGGCTGAGGCTTTGTATGTTTTCTGAAAAACAGTGGCAGTAAAGCATTCCGCCTATCCAGGGAGTGAAGTGCTGGTGTCGTTATTGACACGGCACAAGGGACTGAGGCGGTGACCTAGTGACGACTCCACCATGGGAGGGTTACAAACCCGGATTTCTCCATATTGTTTATTGCCAGGCTTGGGGTACCCTTAGCAAGAATCCTGCTAGTAAGTGGTTTATCCCACAAGCTCTTGGCTTCCCTTAGTGTGGCTGTGTGGGACTGGAGTCTCTTCCCGTTGTACAGGTCTCTTGACGGGCACTGAGCTCCTACAGAAGACAGCCACTTGATGTTGAGTCAGGCCACGGCACGCTTGCAGACATGGAGCACACAATTCCACTGGAGGAGTGGCAGCTCCACTGCTCTTGGTGCCGTCAGGTCTGTGGGCCTGAGAGGGGTCGTCAGTCCCCCAACTCCTGTGCTATCTCAAGGACTTCTGTGAGATTCGTCTCATCGTCATTCCCCAACTCGCCATCCCCTGACACTACGTCGTCAGACAGTGATGGGAGGGAGTCGAGGCTATCCATGACCTTGCCCCAGCTGGACTTGGTTGCGGGGAGCTGAGCCTCACCTGTCGCCTTTGGTACTTGGGGTCCTCGAGCGCCTCCTGGGCATGTTCCCTCTTCAAGCAATTAATGCATTGAGGGTTGGAATCTTGTTCTTGTGGAGGCACAAGAACGTGGGGGTTCAATTTCTTGGATCGTCTTGTGACGGGATAGCCGTGGCCATTGCGAGGTACAAGGCATGATATGGCAACCCAGAGAAAATGTTTGTTGTGTGAACAACATGCAGATGGCGTAGGCTAGCTAGTTAGAAGCCTTCCGGCTGGTGACTAGCAAAAGAGTAGCCTGTGTAAACAGCCCACCAAGCTAACTAGTTAGGAGCCTTGCGGCTAACAGCTAGCAATATTGAGCACTGTATAACGCTATAGCTGTGGGTATGCATGTGTGGTTAGCTTACCTTTCAGTAAGCAGAATCCTTGAAGTGTGGGCTAACTCAATAGCTTGCAGTGACACTAGCTACCAAAGGAGACAGAATTTCTACTCGAAAACAAAAACCTTCCGCTTAGTACTCTCAAGAGTGTCTGAAGACCTATGCTCGGCAGCGATATCCTTCATGGTTTGCTTGTGAGCAGGCAACAGGTATCCAGTTTATATGAGGAGAGCTAGAGTAGTGACAGCCTTTGGTGAAGAAGAGAGCAAGAATGACAACTCTGCCCGTCTGTCTCCAACAGACACTTTTGATTGGTACTTCTGAGAGAATTTGAGATAAATCAAGTCACATTTTATTTGTCACATGCTTTGACAAACAACAGGTTTGAACTAACAGTGAAATGCTTACTTCTCAACAAAGCAGACAGAAAGAAAATAGAGAAATAATAGAAAAGTAAAACACGTAATAATAAAAGTAGTTATAGATATACAATGAGTAACGATAACTTGGGGTACCAGTAGTTCCCAAAAAATATCAAAAGGAAGTTTGTTCTGAAGTGTCTCCTATATCTGAGAGATATAAGAAATATCAGGAAACATATATTTTTTTACATGTATTTAACCCCATATTTTTGGCATTAAACAGTCTCCATATATACTTCCATTCATTTTTTTCAACTTGTACTGGAGGACCTTCAGACGAGTCTTGTGAGGCCTGTGGGCGACCTAGAGCAACCGACATGTACATGTTTGTGAGAGTCTCACCTTTGCACAGAGGGGACGCTACAGAAGTTGGCAGATCGGCTGTACCAACTTCAGACGTGTCTCCTGATACTTATGGAGGTCGTAGAACAAAATGGAGAACACCATCGTGTTCGTGAGAGTTTGTAGACCAAACTGTTTGGCGACTACAGACGATTTTGTGAGCAGACCGATTTTTGGGATGTCTCATGGTCTGACAAACACCGCTCTGTCATCTTTCACCGCAGATGCGTAAGTGCAACATAGGCGGGTGCGGTGGATTGAGACGCTTCAATGCAAAAAATCTTCTAGAATAAACTGACAGATTTTTATAGGGACATCGACCTTAGGGGGTTAACTATTTAGCAGTCTTATGGCTTGGGAGTAGAAGCTGTTCAGGGTCCTGTTGGTTCCAGACTTGGTGCATCGGTACTGCTTGCCGTGTGGTAGCAGAGAGAACTGTCTATGACTTGGGTGGCTGGAGTCTTTGCCAATTTTTAGGGCCATCCTCTCACACCGTGATGTGCTGGGCCGTACTACCCTCTGTAGCACCTTGCGGTCCTATGCCAAGAAGCAGCTGCGTAACTTTTTGAGGATATAAGGGCCCATGCCAAGTCTTTTCAGCCTCCTGAGGGGGAAGAGGCGTTGTCGTTCCCTCTTCACGACTGTTTTGGTGTGTTTGGACCATGATAGATCCTTAGTGATGTGGACACAGAGGAACTTCAAGCTCTCGACCCGCTCCACTTCAGCCCTGTCGATGTGAATGGGGGCCGTGCTCAGCCCTCCGTTCCTGTAGTCCAGGATCAGCTCCTTCGTCTTGCTGACGTTGAGGTAGAGATTGTGCTGGCACCACACAGCCGGTTCTCTGAGCTCCCCCCTATAGGCTGTCTCATCGGTCTGTGATCAGGCCTATCACTGTCGTGTTAATGATGGTGTTGGAGCAGTTGTGGGTGAAGAGGGAGTACAGGAGGGGACTAAGCACGGAACCCCTGAGGGTATTGAAACGAACAATTGAAACAAATAATTGAAAGAGAACCTCCCTAGTCTTTGTGGTTGAATCTGTGCTTGAAATTCACTACTCAATTGAGGGAACTTACAGATAATTGTATGTGTGGGGTACAGAGATGGGGAAGTCATCTAAAAAAATCATGCTAATCACAATCATTTAACACAGAATGAGTCCATGCAACTTATTATGCGATTTGTAAAGCACATTTTTACTCCTGATCTTATATTTGCTTGCCATAACAAAGGGATTGAATACTTGTTGACTCAAGACATTTCAGCTTTTCTTTTTTTATTAACTTGTTACAATTTCTAAAAACAACATTTGACTTTGACGTTATCGGGTATTGTGTGTAGATCAGTGACAGAGTCTCAATTGAATCTGCTGTAAATTCAGCTTGTAACACAACAATGTGGAGAAAATGAAGGGGAGTACACTTTCTGAAGGCATTGTATATGTTCTGGCTTCAGTAACTGCCTGTGTAGGAAGCTGAACAGTGACTCCGTGGGTTGTTCTGGCCAGGGCTGAAGCTTGGCTGATTTGGCCAGGTCATGGTGTAAGCCAAGTGCAAGATGTTTTAGTAACATGTAACTGCTGACTGGGTTGGCTAGCTAGAGAGCCAGGCAGGTAGTATGCTTTGGCTGGGTGTGTGGGCTGTTGAACTGCATCTGCTGCCTGGCTCTCTGATTTGACTGGCTGCGTCCAAAATGGCACCCTATTCCCTACATAAGGCCATGGTCAAAAGTAGTGCTCTCTCTATCTCCTCTCTCTTCTCTCTCTGGACAAAAGTAGTACACTATGTAGAGAATAGGGTGCTGTTTGGGGCACATGCTCTTTAAGTTGCAGAAGGAAGCAGCCAGCCTGGTTAGGCTGACGATAGATGGAGCTGAGTTGACTGACTCCGTCTAATGATCGCTGCATGTTGTGTGATTGATCGTACCGCTGCAGGGCATTCTATCCACACACAGGATTCTTGTCAAAATGCTCTCCCTTATCTCTCTTTCGCTCTTGCTCTCTCTTTCCATTTCTCTCTTTAACTCTCTCCATCCCTCACTCGAATGATCTTCCTTTCTCATGTACACGCTCTTTGATTGACACCAAATGTATTATGTAGACTTTTTTTGAATACCTTTTTCCTTCCCTTGAGGTTCCCACCCCTCCACTCCCCTATTATTGGGAAAGTTTGAGAAATTCAGAGGCAAACCTCTGAAACGCAAACTTTCCGTCCGTAGCTCCTGCTTCCTGTAACCTCTTGCTTCCAGTGAGTCCGTATTAGTGATGGCTCATCAAAACCCCAGAAAAAGCCCATAGCGGTTGAAATATAGCCCTTATTGTACAGTCAATATCAATCTGAAAGAAAGCAGCCAGGGGTGGGTTTCTCCTTTTGGCTGCTGTAGAATCTTCAGAGGCAATATCTGCTGTGTAGGAGCATCTCCAGAGCTGTGGTCAATTCACGGTCAAACCACACATCTCAGCAGAGAGGGATGATGACCCCCAGACATTTTCACAATTTTGTTGTAGCCTTGAACTACCACACCTGACTCAAATAATCACAGGCATAGTGGTTAGTTGAATCCCATGTGCTATCTCTGAAATAGGCCTAGGTCAAGTAGATCAAAGACATGGAATTGCCGTTAGTCTCCGTGGAGACGTTTGAAAACCATCTGCTCTGTAGGAGCATGTTGAGCCGTGGTCGACTCACAGGCAAACCATAAATCTAGGAGTGGGAAGATGTCCTTTAGACAAACCACTCCCCCTCTTTGGTCCCCCTGCGGTGAAGATCAAGCGGACGCTTACACACAAACACAAGAATGCTCACACTGTGATGCCAAGATTAGAGGTCTCGACCTCAGAGGCAGCTGGAAAAGGTTTCATCACAGATAAGATGTGTTGCATTTTGTGTTTGTGTGTGCGTTCTTGGAAGTTTGAGTGTGTCTGTGTGTTAGTGTGTGTGAGATCCTGGTTGTGTGTGTGTGTGTGTGTGTGTGTGTGTGTGTGTGTGTGTGTGTGAGAGCCTGGTTGTAAACGTTTGTGTGTGTGAGTGCGTGCGTGTGCCACGTGTATACGTGCGTCTGTGTGTGCGTCCGGGCACGTGTGTGTGTTTTGGTGGTTTGTGAGGCAATGGGCCTGTTGGCCATCTGAAAGCCGTTTCCTCGTCAGATGAGGAATCTTCCATATCCCTGTTTTATGTCCTCTACTAAAGCACTTTGAGCATTTAGACCCACAACCGCACATCACAACCATCTCAAATGAGCTTATTTATGTACAGAAAAGAATCACTATACCATTTGCCAGGTGTTTATTGCTTTTGGAAATTGAACGAACCTTTCGAAGTGTGATGTGAGATGAAGTTGTAGGCAACTTAACAGAGGAAGATTGCACTACATCAATGTTATTAAAGCCCAAATGAACAAGAATTACTTTTGTCAAGATTAAGTTATTGGTGATCTCAGATACGTGTTGGTCTGCCGAAGTGGCTCCCTCTGTACACCAGAGCGGGAAAGAGAGAGAGACTCAGAGGGAGAGAGAGAAATACAGCAAGTGAGAGAAATACAGCAAGGGAGAGAAATACAGCAAGGGAGAGAGAGAGAGAGAGACGGGGAAAGAGCGAGAGAGAAATAAGAGGGAGAGAGCGAGAAAGAGTGGTGTGTTATTATTACAACAGAGAAAGATACTGCAGATGCTCTCTTCGTGCTGTGACTGCAACCGTGTGGAGCGATCTTTATCAAGTCGTTTTTTTTGTTGCCTCGTGTGTCGGTTTTTTCTCAAGTTTATCTTTTGAACATTTGTACAATTTGTTCCCTCATTCGTGTGTGTGTGTGCGCGCTCTCTTATGAGAGTTGTGTGTAGATGTGGACATTCGTGTGTGTTTGGCGTACATTTGAGAGTCGTGTGTGTGTTTGCGCAGCACATCCTGTCACACAAAACACAGGGCCTGTTTTTTTTTTATGTGACCGTGGTTAGTTTAATCGCTTGTCACCATGGTGATGAAGCTATCCCATCTCTCCCTGCCACCTACCGCGCTCCGTGAAAGAGGGGGATGACACAGACACACAGACAGTGGGAGGTGGAACACACACAGAGCAGGAACCCTGGGGTCATTTTAACATAAAAAAGCTATAAAACACACTCTTTTTTTAATGAAGCAATTGTAACTCATTCACCTAATTTCCATCCATTTCATGTTTTTTCAGGAAAGTGGTTGTCAGACAGACAGTGATTGCTCAAGTTGGAGCTAAGAAGGAAATGTCATGGTAAAAAGCCCAAGATGTTTGTGTGGGTGGGGGGTGGCTGTGAAGTATTGATCTATGTTGAATGTAGCCTAGCCAGCAGTATTCCTACACACAACATATCTAGCTTCTTCATTGCTTGCCCTTTGGGGGTTTTAGGCTGGGTATCTTTAGAAGCACTTTATGACAACTCCTGATGTTAAAAGGGCTTTATAAAATACATGTGATTCGAATGATCGTTACCCATCGGACTGGTATTGTTGTCTTCTTTATCTATGATTTTCTTTATCGTTAAATCTCATCCCACCTTCCTCCCTCTTTTTCCTCTCATTCTGTCCCTTTTTAGGAGCGGTATATTTGGAGGGCGGTCTGGAGGAGTCTAAGCAGCTGTTTGGGAGGCTGCTTTTCAACGGAGAGGTACAATCACTACATCACTAAATTACTTATTCACTTATACTGTCTGGAATGCTGTGTTCCCATCTCCCGCCTTGTGTGTGAATGTGTGTGTGTGTGCCTGTGATTAGATTTAGATTAGAGTTGATTGTGTGTGTATACGCATGTCTGTGTGTGTGCGCACTCGTGCTTCTTTTGTTGTGTGGACAGATTAAACGTCCTTGGTTCTTTCTAATTGCTGCCCTCTGGCCATGACGCTCAACAACAGTCTATTGAGTTAGTGTGTGTGATGCGGGGTGAGTGTGTGTGTGTTCGCCTGATGCTGTGATGCAGGGTTCTGTGTGTGTTTTGTGTGTGTGATGCCTGGATCTGTGTTTCTACACAGAAAGAGAAACGGGGCCTTCGGATTGTATTCAGACGGCTTTTTCCACATTTTTATCACGTTACAGCCTATTTCTAAAATTGATGAGGGAAAAAAAATCCCCTCATCTACTACACACAATACACCATAATTACAAAGCAAATGCAGGTTTGTAGAAATGTGTTACTTTATTAAATATAAAAAATCTATCAAATTTATGTACAGTTGAAGTCGGAAGTTTACATACAAATTAGCCAAATCCATTTAAACTCCAAGTAAAAATCCCCTGTTTTAGGTCAATTAGGATCACCACTTTATTTTAAGGATGTGAAATGTCAGAATAATAGTAGAGAGAATTATTTATTTCAGCTTTTATTTCTTTCATCACATTCCCAGTGGGTCAGAAGTTTACATACACTCAATTAGTATTTGGTAGCATTGCCTTTTAAATTGTTTAACTTGGGTCAAACGATTCGGGTAGCCTTCGACAAGCTTCCCACAATAAGTTGGGTGAATTTTGGCCCATTCCTCCTGACAGAGCTGGTGTTACTGAGTCAGGTTTGTATGCCTCCTTGCTCGCACACGCTTTTTCAGTTCTGCCCACACATTTTCTGTAGGATTGAGGTCAGGGCTTTGTGATGGCCACTCCAATTCATTTCGAAAAACCTGTTTTCACTTTGTCATTATGGGGTATTGTGTGTAGATTGGCGAGAGAATAAAAATAAAAACATGTTTTTTGAGTAAGTCTGTAACGTAACAAAATGTGGAGAAAGGGTCTGAATACTTTCCGAATGCACTGTACATGCTGCTGACGTTAGTCCTCTTACTCAGACTAGGGAGGCGTGCAGGATCAAGGATGCATCCCAAATGGCACCCTATTCCCTATATGGGCCTATGGGCCCTGGTGAAAAGTAGTACACACTCTACCATTTGGGACGCAATCAGAGAGTGGGATCAGGGACTATGGGCTGTCTCTGTACACAGCCTATTGTAAGGGTTGCAGCTACAGTACATAGATACATTAGCTGCACCCGGATTTGCTGAACGGTTGTGTATTAAAGCAGTACCTCGGGGCTATAAAAAAAAACATTTGTTGGTGCATTATCAAAAGTTTCCACTTAAAACAACAAATCTTACAGAACAATGAGCAAACAAATTCCTCCTGGCGAAGGAATGGAGAACTGCTCATCTGCTAAATCCACAGAATGGCATTCTGAGTCAGAAATGCACAGAAAGCAGAAACCCACACACACACACACACCTGCTCCCAGATGCGTAGAAAATAGAAACTAAGCAGATCAGAGAAGAGCAGAGCGTATAAACAACCCCTGGGCTATAAGCAGCAGGACACTGCCTACTGCGTTCTGTTTGTCTTATAGCAATAGTCTAAATAGTACACACACACACACACACACACACACACACACACGATTTCTCTCTCTTATAGTCAGTCTAAATTATGATTGGACTGATAACACAGGTGTTGGTTTCACTGGTGTCAGGGGAGATGGGGCATGAGAGGAGAGGGAGAGATTTCTGGAAGGAGTAAGGGAGGAAGGGGGTATAGAAATAATTGAGGGAGTATGAGAAATGGGAGTGAGGGAGGGGGATAGAGTGAAGGATCATTTAAATGTGCAGTAGTTTAAAATAGCGTTGTCATCCCCACCAGGAGCTGAATATTCCACAGGGCGGAACAATAAGATGCAGATTCCCACTTTGTCTGCCATAACAGTTACAGAAAACTGTGTAACTTAACACTCCCAAATTATCTGTACACACCACATTACCAAAGCTATGAGAGGAGGGTTGCATCCCAAATGGCACCCTATTGCTTATTTAGTGCACTAGTTCTGACCAGGTCCCATAGAGAAACCCATAGGGCTCTGGTCTAAAGTAGTGCACTAGGTAGGGAATAGGGTGCTGTTTGGGATGAGTGTGAGGTGTCAAGCTGAAGGCCTCTCCATTTCTCTGCATGTGGTGTTCTCTGCCCTCTGAGGGTTGTGTCTCTGTTCAGAGTGGTGTTAAATTCACACATGGATGCTCAGGGCTTATACTCTGTCAATTCACTCACCACTCTCTCTCTCTCGCTCTCTCTCAATTCAATTCAATGGGCCGTCATTGGCATGGGAAACGTGTTTACATTTCCAAAATAAGTTAAATAATATACCAAAGTGCGAAGACGCAAAACGACATCAACAAAAAAACAGTAAACATTGCGCTCACGAAGGTTTTAAAATGATATACAGTTCAAGTGTTATACAGTATTATCAGCAATGTAAATAGTTGTGCTCCACAGTTTGCCGCTTTGTCATGGCAACGCGCTGCTGTGATTGCACACAGCGGTATTTTGCCTAACAGATATGGGAGTTTATCGATTGTTTAATTTGTTTTCAAATTCTTTGTGGGTCCGTGTGACCTGTGGGAAATGTGTCTCTAAGATGGTCATACCTTGGGCAGGAGTTTAGGAAGTGCAGCTCAGTTTCCAACTCATTATGTGGGCAGTGGGCACATCATGGCCTGTCTTCTCTCAAGAGCCAAATCTGCCTATGGTGGCCTCTTTCAATAGCAAGGCTATGCTCACTGAGTCTTTACGTCGTTAAGGATTTTCTTGATTTTGGGTCAGTTACTGGTCAGGTATGCTGCCACTGTGTACTCTTTTAGGGCCAGATAGCATTCCAATTTTCTCCGTTTTTTGGTAGATTTTTTCCAGTGTGTTAAGTAGTTGTCTTTTGCCTTCTCATAATTTGGTTGGGTCTAATTGTGTTGCTGTCCATGAGCTCTGTCGGGTGTGTTTGTGAACAGAGCCCCAAAACCAGCTGGCTGAGGAGACTCTTTAGGTTCATATCTCTAGTGAGGGCTTTGTTGTGGAATGTGTTGGCATCACTTGCTTTTAGGTGGTTTGAGAATTGAACAGCTCTTTTCTGGATTTTGATAACTAGCGGTTATTGTCCTAAATGTATTGTTTGGGGTTTTGCATTGTACACAAAGTAGGTTTTTGCCGAATTCTGCATGCAGCCTCAATTGGGCGTTTGTCCCATTTTGTGAATTATTAGTTGGTGAGTGGACCCCAGACCTCCGAACCACAGACGGCAATGGGTTCTATAACTGATACAAGTATTTTTAGCCAGACCACTTTTTTTTGCCAGATCCTTTTGATGGCATAGAAGGCCCTTCGTGCCTTGTGTCTTAGATCGTTCACAGCCTTGTGGAAGTTACCTGTGGTGTTGATGTTTAGGCCGAGGTAGGTATGATTCTTTGTGTGCTCTAGGGCAGGTATTCCCGAACTGGGGTATGCGCAATGCCGTCGGGGGTACGCCAAATAAAAAAAATGAATAAAAAAAGGCCAGAATCCCAGTGTCGCCTCTTAACTGTTGATATTGAGACTGGTGTTTTGCGGGTACTATTTAATGAAGCTGCCAGTTGAGGACTTGTGAGGCGTCTATTTCTTAAACTAGACACCCTAATGTACTTGTCCTCTTGCTCAGTTGTGCACCGGGGCCTCCCACTCTTTCTATTCTGGTTAGAGCCAGTTTGCGCTGTTCTGTGAAGGGAGTAGTACACAGCGTTGTACGAGATCTCCAGTTTCTTGGCAATTTCTTGCATGGAATAGCCTTAATTTCTCAGAAGAAGAATAGACTGACGAGTTTCAGAAGAAAGGTCTTTGTTTCTGACCATTTTGAGCCTGTAATCGAACCCTCAAATGCTGATACTCCAGATACTCAGCTAGTCTAAATAAGGCCAGTTGTATTGCTTCTTTAATCAAAACAACAGTTTTCAGCTGTGCTATCATAATTGCAAAATGGTTTTCTAATGATCAATTAGCCTTTTAAAATGATAAACTTGGATTAGCTAACACAACGTGCCATTGGAACACAGGAGTGATGGCTGCTGATAATGGGCTTCTGTACACCTATGTAGATATTCCATATAAAATCTGCCGTTTCCAGCTACAATAGTCATTTACAACATTAACAATGTCTACACTGTATTTCTGATCAATGTGATGTTATTGTAATGGACAAAAAAAAAACATTTGTTAAAAAAACAAGGACACATCTAAAGTGACTCCAAACTTTTGAACGGTAGTTTATGTAAATAAGTTCTGTTTTTTATTTTTACTGTATAAAAATCTGGTTTCGCTTTGTCATTATGGGGTATTGCGTGAGTAGATTGAGGATTTTTTTATTTATATAATCAATTTTAGAATAAGGCTGTACCATAACAACATGTTAAAGAAGGGAAGGGGTCTGATTACTTTCCGAATGCACAATTGTATTATTTGTGTACAGTATAAAATGAATGTCATATGTTTTCTACCCAACGCTGCACCCAACACTTTCCATCAATTTGCATAGCAGACTGTCATGCCAAATTGTGTCTCAAGCTTTTTAGAAATCAACAAACCATGAGAAGACATTGCTTTTGTTTTGTTTGTCAATAAGGGTGTGTACAGTGTATACGTGCTCTGCCGTATGGTATTTTGGTTAGAAGCCAATTTTATATTTGCTCAGGACATTGTTTTCACTGAGGAAATGTTGGGGTTTGCTGTTGACTGTACTGCAGAGGATTTTTTTTAGAGATCGCTGTTGACACAGATTCCACAGAATTTATTGGGGTCAAATTTGTCTCCACTTTTGTGGATTGGGGTGATCAGCCCTTGATTCCAAATATTGGGGTAGATGTCAGAACTGAGGAAAAGAGTTTAAGAATGTAATTTGTGGTATGTATATTTTATAGTTTAGTATACCATCAACACCACAGGCCTTTTTAGGTTGGAGGGTTGGTATTTTGTCCTGTAGCTCATTTAATGTAATTGGAGAATCCAGTGGGTTCTGGTTGTCTTCAATAGATTATTCAAACTTTTTGTAAATTATCATGTACAGTATATGTTTTGGTTCTTTGTTATATGGCTGAAAAGGTTGGAGAAGTGGTTTATCCATACATCTCTATTTTGGATAGATAGGGTCTTCGTGTTTGTTTAGTGTGTTCCAATTTTCCGAGAAGTGATTTGATTCTATTCTTCAATCACATTGAGCTGTTTTCTGACATGTTGTACCTATCTATTTGTTTTAGTGTTTCACCATTGTGAAGGTGTAAGCTTGGTTTTCTGCGTCACTGTGTTTTTGGTTGGATAGGTTTCTTAATTTCTTTCTTTGATTTTTGCATTCTTCATCAAATCATTTCTCATTGTTAGTTTTCCTAGGTTTTCCGCCTGAAATAAAATTGTATTTTGTTAACTGAATGGTTACATATATTGTTCAGGCTTCCTTCTGCTAAGTTTACAACTTCACTATTGCAGTGAAACATTTTGTCCAGGAAGTTGTCGAAGAGGAGTTGGATATTTTTTGGGTGGTGGGCAATTGTTTTTTGGTAGGTCTCTACACTACCCTACTTCCATCTATAGCATTTCATAATAGCATGCAGTTTGTTCGGCTTCGATGCCTCGTGGTTGAGAATTGCTCTTTTCAAGTATTTTGCTGTGATTTTGCTGTGATCTGATAGGGGTGTCAGTGGGCTGACTGTAAATGCTCTGAGAGACTGGGTTAAGGTCAGTGTTAAAGTAGTAAACAGTACTACTGCCAAGAGGTGAGCTATAGGTGTACCCACCGTAGGTGTCCCCTCGAAGCCTACCATTGACTATGTATTGACCCAGCGTGCGACAGACCTTTTTGTTGTTGGTTGTTTTATCATGGTTATGTCTGGGGGGGGGGGGCATATTGGGGAGGGAATGCTGTCACGTACAGGTAGGTGTTTGTCTCTCTGTGTGCTGAGTGTCATTTCTGGAATTTATGTCGCCACAGATTAGTACATGTCCCTGGGTCTAGAAATTGTTGATCTCCCCCACTAGGTAGCACACGGTGATATTTTTCTTTGAGATAATTTCCTTATTTATTTCTAACCAGATGTGAAATGCTCCTGTTTTAATTCATTTAATAGTGGGGTATGTCTGATGTATACCAAATTAGCATACCCCTTGAGTCCCGTCCCTGTTTCACTCCTGGTAGTTTGGTGGATGGGACTACCAGCTCTCTGTAACCTAGAGGGCAACCAGGTGGTCCATCTTCTCTATACCATGTTTCTTGTACGAAAGCAATGTCTATATTTCTGGGTTCCTGCTCTTTAGGCCAAAGGCAGCTGACCTCAGACCTTGTATATAGCATGAGACAGTAAAAGCTTTGTGTTCCATAGTGTCCAGTGTTGTTATTTGTGTGGTTTACTTTCAGAACATTAGGTTTGAGCTGAGCATCTAGTGAATGTCTCTAAGGTCGCAGGTTGGGGCTTGGTTGGGTGTAGGTGTCAGGGTTGGGCGTGTTTGCCCGTTCACAGCCTGGGCATAAGTGTGGCTGTCATGTGGAGGTCCGCGCTGCTAAATTGCCATGAATGTTTAATGCTTTTTGACCTGTCCCCAAATGAATATAGTTTGTTTTGATATTTCGACCTGCGAAATCAACATGCGTGCAATGGCGTAAGCAGACGCACGTGAGCGCCCGATCTAGTCAGCATGTAATCCACTATAATAATTTCCTTCCTCCAGTCATGTAGACTAGAGTGCAGAGTCTAGAATACCGCCATGGTATCATCACACTCCAGCCTGGTAAGTGGTGATAATGCACATAATTTTGGTATGCACACTGCCATAAAAACCCAACAATGTCTTTCAGTGTCCTGCCAAAGGTGGTGACCGTGGCCTTGTAGAGGTGTACCTGGTCGTAGAGGCTGTCCAAATTCAGGGAGCGGTAATGGGCTAGGTAAACATTGTGTTTCGAGTAGGGCATTTTTGGCTGATACCGATATCTGGTATTTTCCTTGCCCCCCAAAAATTATACCGTTATTTAACATTTTTAGCGGCCTTTTAAGCATTCTAGTACACTTAAATAGTTGAAACACACACACACACGGACCAAAAAGTTATTTTGTTGGCATTTACGTATGTCCCCATTACCAGTAAAACGTTTCGTTGTTCATTTGTTCAGTCTCAACGGGGATTTCATCATACATGTCAAGCAGTGAAGTTTCAGCCGATTCCGATATGTTTACCGATATATCGTGCATCCCTAGTTTCGAGGCACAGGCACGGGAAATTCTTACATTTACCCACTGTATGGTGGCAGTATAGTTGTGTGGCAACCCTTTACTGCTGGGCCCTCAGGTCGTTTGTGCCTGTGTGAATTATGTGCAGCTCCAGGGCACACCGGGTGTTTGGACACCACAGTTTAGCCACTTAGTGTTTAGGAATGAGTTTTCCTGCACACATTTCCCGTTTGAAAATTGGGTGTGGGGGGTTGCTAGGATGGCTATCGGGGGGCTGACGGGTGTGCTAAGTGGGGGGGGGGTCTGGTGGGTTGGTGGATCATGTCTGTCCTGCCTGTGGTTGGGGTCTGAAGTGGGCTGTTCTGTTGGCTTCTCTTCAGGGATGGACAGCTCTCTCATGAGTTGTTCATTTTCCTCTCCATCCTGTGGGAGTTTTATCACCACAGCCCAGACTGAAGACACGTCTCTCTCCCTCTTCAGCTTTCTGGGTCTGGTTGAGTGGATGTTGTTGTGCTGGTCTGTCTGAAATGTGTTGAATTGCTGTTTGAGCTCTACCAGCTCGATCTCCCTCATCAATGCAGGAGCAGTGCTGTTTTTGGATCTGCTCAGCTCTGAAGGGGTGATTCTCTTCTTGGGGCTGCTCATCTGTTGGGCTTTTGAGGAGGGGGTGTGACCTGACTTGCTCAGGATGGCGGGGTCGTCACCAGGGGTGAGCTTCTCCTGCTGCGCTCCCTCTTTGATCCTGTAAAAGTCGTGCTGAAACGGTTTGTGGTTGCCCTGCACCATTACTCTTCCAGACGTGTACAGGTTGATACTGGCTGTCTCAGTGTTCTCAATGTCCAGTATTCTGAGTTTCCACCCTGGGTTAATACCCTCTCTCTTGACATGCCAGGGGCTTGTCTGTGTGGAAGATGAGGTTGCTTACGTTTCCATTGCCGTAACAGTCAGCAAATAGTGTCTCTCTCTGGATTTTCCTTGAGGAGCATGTCTTTGTACTTTTTACGTGCAGCATAATAATAAAACATCTGGGGTTCATGTATTTTGATGGCCTCTGCATGGGCGTGTGGAGCCTCTTCATTTGGGTGGGGGAGATTGCAGTGCTCTGCTGCCATTGTTGTATTCAAGGGCATTCACACTTCACATCTCTGTGAAAATTGTAGTTGGTGCCAGTGCGTCTGTCCAGTCCTAACTAAGCATTTGAGTCTTCATATAGTAAGATATCTTATACTAAGATATTTAGAGATTATTGTAATATCTTTATTGTCCTTGGAAGTAGCTATAGACTCCGTTGCAGGTTGGGTGGCTTTTTCTGCTGGTTGCTTTGCTGAGTAGTCCTTGGCAGTCTTTGCAATAAGAATCCTTTCCAGGTAATTTTGTCAAAATGGAATGTAACGCTTGATGTTTTCATTTGGATTGAAGGTTCTGTTGTAGAGAATAGTTTTCTGAGTAAGACCCTGTGAAAAAAATCCAGGTTTATTTAGGTTTGTCCAGGTTTATCCCACTCTAATTCTAAAGTTTTTGGAAAAAGTAGAGGAGCTTCTTTCTCTCTCTTTCTCTTATATTTATCTTGTCTCTCGCTGTCTCTTTCTCTCTATCGCTCTTTCGCTCATGTTAATTTCCTGCTCCATCTCTCTCTATCCATCGCTCCCTCTCTCTTTCGCTATCTTCCTCTCTCTGTTTCTCTGCTGTCAATTCCACAATGTGTTATTACGGCCGGAGAACTTCAGTCCCACACCAGTTGTTTTACAGACCTAAACAAAATATGTGCGTCCCAAATAGCTCCCTATACAGGCCGTCCCAATGGGCCCTGATTGTGCCCAAAAGTAGTCCACTACTTAGGGATTATGATACCATTTGGGACTCAGATAACATCCCTAGTGGGTTTAATATGAATCCCTAATTGGTTTGACATTCATGCCCGGTTCACACAGAGAGTTACACAACTTTTTTTTACACAACACCTTGCCTTCCACTAGTTTCTTAATAACAGTACTATGTTTCAATACAGGAAAATCAAGCAAACTCCCAATAGGGAGCCTGTGAAATATCTAGATGTGAATGTCGTAATGAACTAAGAGAGAGGAGTAGCTTGAGGTTATTATGCCGTCTTAGTTTCAGGAAGGAAGGTGCCTCTCTAGACAGACATACCTGCTGTGTTCACAGCCCACACACACACACCACGCCGCATTACATCACACACACACACACACAGGTTACTGTGTTGGATACTGTTGAGATGCATGCTGTTCTGCTCCATTCTTGTAGAAGTGGCCATCACCATCATGATGATCTCTCTCACTGCCCATAGGCTAATCCACTGTTGCCTATTGTCACCACCGTCCTAGGAAAACGTGCCAGGGGTTGCTGTGACAACAGTGGTTGCCACAGCGATCTGCTAGAGCTTTTGTTTGGTTTTGTAGAGCAGCAACAGACAGCCTTCACCTACCCACGGCCACACTGATTGGAAAGATGCAATGTTTTGAGCGGTTTGGAACGGGGTGGTATCTGGGGAAAAAATCTGAATCTAACCCGCCAGTCAATTTTTTTCTCGATTTTAAGCTTTTGAGTTGTCACGTCTGCTGATTTAATGTGCACTTTGGGAAAGGCCTGAAAACCCTATGGGCAATGATCAAATTGATTCCCTTAAAATAATACATAGGACATGAGAGTTGAGCACATTTAAAACATCCCTGTCAAATCAATGTATAAAATATCAGACATTGTATTTAGAATGTTTATGCTAAATTTTATCCACCACTATTTTAACCTGTGCTACTTGGTTACTGGGCGTAGGCTACCAGTAGAGTGTGCTAGGCTTGCACGCTGAAGACAGGGCTGAACACACACACACACACACACAGGTAGAAGCGGGCTGGCGCTCTGACAGTTTCACTCCACTACCTCAGCCAGCTAACAGCGCCAAGCCGAGCTAGGGGGAGAAAATAAATGGCTTCCTAACACACACCGTCACCACAGCCTGCATCTATCGCAATTGATTTAGCCCCGTGCTACATAAGTGTGCTTTTTTTCCTTTAGAATACCCAATGGTTGCATCTCAAATGGCACCCTATTCCCTAAATAGTGGATTACTTTTGATCACAAAAGAGTGCTTTATATAGGGAATAGGGCGCTATTTGGGACGCGGAAATGACTAATATCTACCCACGTCCAACTGTACTGGAGTGCACTTTCTCCATCCCTCTCCCTCCATCCATGTCGCAGTTTTTTTTTCTCGCTTTCTCTCTTTTTCCTTTTCACCTCAGGTTGGAGAAAAAAAACATGTGCCTGCAGTACTTTTCAGAATGTTCCTTATTCTGAATTTGTGTTTGTTGAAAATGGTTTGGGTTTGTACGTTTCTTCAGACACAATCAACATCTCTCTCCGGGGTTGGTGCTATTCTTCTTTTCTATTTGAGGAAGTTGTGTGTGGGTTTTTGCTTTTTCATTGTCGGTGGCCTTAGTACGCCACACTGTACAGATACAAACAGACTCACAAATGGGTCCTGTTCACAACCAGAAGTTGTATGAAAGATTTAACCAATGAAAACACGTTGTACGTCGGGTCTGATGGAAATGTGACTTCCGCTTCATCCTAACGCTTCATTCCCATTCATATCCGGATTCAATTACCAGAAAACGTTTGAGGGTTGTTTCTCACCATTCTGGTTATGTCTGAAACCCTATACTGACCATGTATGTTCTCCTATGAATTGTTATTGATCTGCAGTTGTGGTTTGAACTGGCTCTAAACTGTGGTTTGATGTATTGATTGACAGCCAGTCACAGGAGACTCATTTGTCAGGGTCCTCTGGCCCCCAGAGAGAGGGAGAGGGAAAGAGTGGGAACGCTAGAAAGAGTGGTAGAGGATGAGAGGAGGGAGGGAGAGCGAGCGAGAAGTATATAAAGATAGAGGTTGATATGGGGAGAGGGGGGGGGGTGAGAGAGAGAGTAGCAGAGAGACGAAGCATCCCAATCATGGATGTTCAGTAATCCCAGGAGGTCCCAGCCAGCGTGATTGAGAGGAGCCGTGTTGGAGTGTGTCTCTGTGTGTGTTTGCTCGCACAATGTGCTGAGCCTTGGTCTTAGTGAAATGAATGAATGGGTCATCATGGGAGATTGATTCTCTCAGTGGGTTAGAGGGGGAAACATTTATTGAGTCCTATGACATCTTCAACAGGTTTTACTTGTTCACTCAGCCTGTTTTCTTTTACTTAAAAAAAAAAAAAATCTCATGAAGTCATTGTGATTCAAATAGTTGTGCGTTTGCGTCAGCTTAATTTGGAGAGCGAGACTGAGATGGTCAGTGAGACGGGCAGAGTGAGAGACCGGGAGAGTGAGTGACCGGGAGACGGGCAGAGTGAGTGACCGGGAGACGGGCAGAGTGAGTGACCGGGAGACGGGCAGAGTGAGTGACCGGGAGACGGGCAGAGTGAGTGACCGGGAGACGGGCAGAGTGAGTGACCGGGAGACGGGCAGAGTGAGTGACCGGGAGACGGGCAGAGTGAGTGACCGGGAGACGGGCAGAGTGAGTGACCGGGAGACGGGCAGAGTGAGTGACCGGGAGACGGGCAGAGTGAGTGACCGGGAGACGGGCAGAGTGAGTGACCGGGAGACGGGCAGAGTGAGTGACCGGGAGACGGGCAGAGTGAGTGACCGGGAGACGGGCAGAGTGAGAGACCGGGAGACGGGCAGAGTGAGAGACCGGGAGACGGGCAGAGTGAGAGACCGGGAGACGGGCAGAGTGAGAGACCGGGAGACGGGCAGAGTGAGAGACCGGGAGACGGGCAGAGTGAGAGACCGGGAGACGGGCAGAGGGAGAGACCGGGAGACGGGCAGAGTGAGAGACCGGGAGACGGGCAGAGTGAGAGACCGGGAGACGGGCAGAGTGAGAGACCGGGAGACGGGCAGAGTGAGAGACCGGGAGACGGGCAGAGTGAGAGACCGGGAGACGGGCAGAGTGAGAGACCGGGAGACGGGCAGAGTGAGAGACCGGGAGACGGGCAGAGTGAGAGACCGGGAGACGGGCAGAGTGAGAGACCGGGAGACGGGCAGAGTGAGAGACCGGGAGACGGGCAGAGTGAGAGACCGGGAGACGGGCAGAGTGAGAGACCGAGAGACACCGGGCAGAGTGAGAGACCGAGAGACGGGCAGTGTGAGAGACCGGGAGACGGGCAGTGTGAGAGACCGGGAGACGGGCAGTGTGAGAGACACCGGGCAGTGTGAGAGACACCGGGCAGTGTGAGAGACACCGGGCAGAGAGAGACACCGGGCAGAGTGAGAGACACCGGACAGTGTGAGAGACACCGGACAGTGTGAGAGACACCGGACAGTGTGAGAGACACCGGACAGTGTGAGAGACACCGGACCGTGTGAGAAACGGGCAGTGTGAGAGACACCGGACAGTGTGAGAGACGGGCAGAGTGAGAGACACCGGGCAGTGTGAGAGACACCGGGCAGTGTGAGAGACACCGGACAGTGTGAGAGACACCGGGCAGTGTGAGAGACACCGGGCAGTGTGAGAGACACCGGGCAGAGTGAGAGACACCGGGCAGAGTGAGAGACACCGGACAGTGTGAGAGACACCGGACAGTGTGAGAGACACCGGACAGTGTGAGAGAAACGGGCAGAGTGAGAGACACCGGACAGTGTGAGAGACACCGGGCAGAGTGAGAGACACCGGGCAGTGTGAGAGACACCGGGCAGTGTGAGAGACACCGGGCAGTGTGAGAGACACCGGGCAGTGTGAGCGACACCGGGCAGTGTGAGCGACACCGGGCAGTGTGAGCGACACCGGGCAGTGTGAGAGACACCGGGCAGTGTGAGAGACACCGGGCAGAGTGAGAGACACCGGGCAGAGTGAGAGACACCGGGCAGAGTGAGAGACACCGGGCAGAGTGAGAGACACCGGGCAGAGTGAGAGACACCGGGCAGAGTGAGAGACACCGGGCAGAGTGAGAGACACCGGGCAGAGTGAGAGACACCGGGCAGAGTGAGAGACACCGGGCAGAGTGAGCGACACCGGGCAGAGTGAGCGACACCGGACAGTGTGAGAGACACCGGGCAGAGTGAGAGACACCGGGCAGAGTGAGAGACACCGGGCAGTGTGAGAGACACCGGGCAGTGTGAGAGACACCGGACAGTGTGAGAGACACCGGACAGTGTGAGAGACACCGGACAGTGTGAGAGACACCGGGCAGTGTGAGAGACACCGGGCAGTGTGAGAGACACCGGGCAGTGTGAGAGACACCGGACCGTGTGAGAGACACCGGACCGTGTGAGAGACGGGCAGAGTGAGAGACACCGGACAGTGTGAGAGACACCGGACAGTGTGAGAGACACCGGACAGTGTGAGAGACACCGGACAGTGTGAGAGACACCGGACAGTGTGAGAGACACCGGACAGTGTGAGAGACACCGGGCAGTGTGAGACACCGGACAGTGTGAGAGACACCGGGCAGTGTGAGAGACACCGGACCGTGTGAGAGACGGGCAGAGTGAGAGACACCGGACAGTGTGAGAGACGGGCAGAGTGAGAGACACCGGACAGTGTGAGAGACACCGGACAGTGTGAGAGACACCGGACAGTGTGAGAGACACCGGACAGTGTGAGAGACACCGGGCAGTGTGAGAGACACCGGGCAGTGTGAGAGACACCGGGCAGTGTGAGAGACACCGGACCGTGTGAGAGACACCGGACCGTGTGAGAGACACCGGACCGTGTGAGAGACACCGGACAGTGTGAGAGACACCGGGCAGTGTGAGAGACACCGGGCAGTGTGAGAGACACCGGGCAGTGTGAGAGACACCGGGCAGTGTGAGAGACACCGGGCAGAGTGAGCGACACCGGGCAGAGTGAGCGACACCGGGCAGAGTGAGCGACACCGGGCAGAGTGAGCGACACCGGGCAGAGTGAGCGACACCGGGCAGAGTGAGCGACACCGGGCAGAGTGAGCGACACCGGGCAGAGTGAGCGACACCGGGCAGAGTGAGCGACACCGGGCAGAGTGAGAGACACCGGACAGTGTGAGAGACACCGGACAGTGTGAGAGACACCGGACAGTGTGAGAGACACCGGGCAGTGTGAGAGACACCGGGCAGTGTGAGAGACACCGGGCAGTGTGAGAGACACCGGGCAGTGTGAGAGACACCGGGCAGTGTGAGAGACACCGGGCAGTGTGAGAGACACCGGGCAGTGTGAGCGACACCGGGCAGAGTGAGCGACACCGGGCAGAGTGAGAGACACCGGACAGTGTGAGAGACACCGGACAGTGTGAGAGACGGGCAGAGTGAGAGACACCGGACAGTGTGAGAGACGGGCAGAGTGAGAGACACCGGACAGTGTGAGAGACGGGCAGAGTGAGAGACACCGGACAGTGTGAGAGACGGGCAGAGTGAGAGACACCGGACAGTGTGAGAGACGGGCAGAGTGAGAGACACCGGACAGTGTGAGAGACCGGGAGAGAGCGAGACCGTGCAGAGCGAGTGAGAGCGAGACCGTGCAGAGCGAGTGAGAGCGAGACCGTGCAGAGCGAGTGAGAGCGAGACCGTGCAGAGCGAGTGAGAGAGAGACCGTGCAGAGCGAGTGAGAGCGAGACCGTGCAGAGCGAGTGAGAGCGAGACCGTGCAGAGCGAGTGAGAGAGAGACAGGGCAGAGCGAGAGAGAGAGATGGATGGAGGAAGAGGGCTTGAGAAGGATGGAGTGGGAGGAAGAGAGAGAGAAATCTCCATCCTCCTTCCAACTGCCGTGATTCACTCATCCGTAGCTACCCACCGATGATTTGTCCCCTGTAATTATACCTCGCAAGCTTGGTCAGGAAAACGTTATTCTTAAATCCCCACTCGATGCGGGCGTAATCATTTAAACCTGTTGTCTGGCTTGTCTTAGGGACGCCGCCTGTAATTGAAACATTAGTGCTTCTGGTCTATATGTGGCTGGTGGGCCTGTGTGCGCCCCACGTTCCCATTTTAATCACATCCTTGATCAGAGACTACACACTCAGGAGTTTGTGTGTGTATGAGTAAGTGAAAGAGAGGGTGTGTGTGTGTGTATCTGTTGTGTGTGTCTGTGCATCTGTCTCATTTGTGTGGGTGTGTGTCTTGTGTGAGTCCAGTGTTCACCTGAAAGCATCTCTAGTATTATTGACTTGCCTCCTGAGTGATGCCAGGGCTGAAGAACCCATGCATGGTTTCTTACTCAATACGATGTTGACTCAATACGTGATATGTACTTACAGCCTTATTACCTGTGAACAGATGTGAAAACGAATGGAAGCATTTGCTCAAACATATTAAGCACTTTCATACATTTTTCAGTGCCTTGCCATGAAGACGGTATGATTGGTGGGTAGCTGAGGTGTGTGTGCTCCATTATGGTGGGCCGATATAGCAAATACATTTGAATGTTTGTTTTTGCACGATATTCCAAATGCCTGTATCGCAAGAATCAAGGTTTTGTTTTATTCTTTTGTTTTCTTGTGCGTTTGTGTCTGCTTGTTCTCATGTTGTCTTTTTGGTCTCATCTCCTTCACTCCCTCTGTGCTGTGTGCGCCTTCCCATTTACACCAGAGATCTGTATGTAATGATGAGATGCTCATGTCTCCGCCCTAACAATTGTAGTCGTTGCCCCAAAGTCGGGTTGGCAGGCGACAAGTTTACGTCCAAAATAATCCCGTCGAAATGCATTTGGCTTATTTTGGACAGATTTTGGCGAGAGTGAAACCCCTCGCTTCGCCTCTTCGTCTCTGTTTACATACACAGCAAGCTCCTCCCCCTGCCACTCACAATAACAAATATGAAAGATCACTTCTACCTCTGACAAGCTGTTTCAACTCGCTAATTGCATTTGAGGTTTGGTCCAACAGAATCGGTCAAATAGACACCGATACACATTGAGAAGCTATCCTTTCTGACAATACCCTTGTATGTGTCATCACTATTAAAACGGGAGTATCAACATTGATTCTGGCAAATGAATGCTCATTTTGCCGTGCCGCTAGCAGCATTTTAGCCAAAGACTGTTATACTAGCTGTCTAGTCTGTGTTTTATATATGTGAGAAATAAGTGAGGCCACTTGATTTCAATATCTGAACAAAGTGGAAAGGCTGGAGTTGGAGACAGACAGAGGGGTGGGTTTGTAACAATTCAACTGTTCTGCCTTTTTAACTAGCAAGTAGATCCACGTAGATCCACGTTTGCTAAACTTGAAGTATAAAGATTAGCTGGCTACTCACTAGCACGTGGGCTTGTTCTTGAGAGATTGTTTGAGAACTGTGTTAATGTTCTATAATGCCTGCGACAATAAGTTAGTTATTATTAGTGACTGTGCATTATGCGTGGTTCTGATTTAAACATTTGAACAAAAAGGCCATTTTCATAGACTGACTTGAAAGCCAGATCAGTGATTATTGTTAAAAAAAGCAGGTTAAACTATTTTGATAAAATAATACAATTTCTTAGTTAATCTTATGGTTGTGTGAGGCTTATATTTAGCATAGGGGTAATTTCACAAGCCCTGAATTCATTAGATTATTGCTGACTGTTTTAAATGCAGTGTATCTGTAATGAATACTCAGGGAGTATAGGGTGTAGATTCACGCGCAGAGCGCGGCAGGTCTTTATTTCGCCTTCGCAGATGGCAGGAATTGTGGTCAAAGGCAGGTAATGGTCATACACAGGTAGGCAAACAGGCAGGTGAAGGAACTAGGACTGAAGGCTATTACTGGTTCTCACAAACGAGCTAGGAAAAGGCTTAGTACAGTAGTGGCCAAAAACTGAGAATGACACAAATATTAACTTCCACAAAGTTTGCTGCTTCAGTGTCTTTAGATATTTTTGTCAGATGTTACTATGGAATACTGAAGTATAATTACAGGCATTTCATAAGCGTCAAAGGCTTTTATTGACAATTACATGAAGTTGATGCAAAGAGTCAATATTTGCATCAACTTCTTTTTCAAGACCTCTGCAATCCGCCCTGGCATCCTGTCAATTCACTTCTGGGCCACATCCTGACTGATGGCAGCCCATTCTTGCGTAATCAATGCTTGGAGTTTGTCAGAATTTGCGGGTTTTTGTTTGTCCACCTGTCTCTTGAGGATTGACAACAAGTTCTCAATGGGATTAAGGTCTGGGGAGTTTCCTGGCCATGGACCCAAAATATTGAAGTTTTGTTCCCCGAGCCACTTAGTTATCACTTTTACCTTATGGCAAGGTGCTCCATCATGCTGGAAAAGGCATTGTTCATCACCAAACTGTTCCTGGATGGTTGGGAGAAGTTGCTCTCGGAGGATGTGGTGGTACCATTCTTTATTCATGGCTGTGTTCTTAGGCAAAATTGTGAGTGAGCCCACTCCCTTGGCTGAGAAGCAACCCCACACATGAATGGTATCAGGATGCTTTACTGTTGGCATGACACAAGACTGATGGTAGCGCTCACCTTGTCTTCTCCGGACAAGCTTTTTTCCGGATGCTCCAAACAATCAGAAAGGGGATTCATCAGAGAAAATGACTTTACCCCAGTCCTCAGCAGTCGAATCCCTGTACCTTTTGCAGAATATCAGTCTGTCCCTGATGTTTTTCCGGAGAGAAGTGGCTTCTTTGCTGCCCTTGACACCAGGCCATCCTCCAAAGGTCTTCGTCTCACTGTGTGTGCAGATGCACTCACACCTGCCTGCTGCCATTCCTGAGCAAGCTCTGTACTGGTGGTGCCCTGATCCCGCAGCTGAATCAACTTTAGGAGACGGTCCTGGCGCTTGCTGGACTATCTTGGGCGCCCTGAAGCCTTCTTCACAACAATTGAACCGCTCTCATTGAAGTTCTTGATCCAATAAATGGTTGATTTAGGTGCAATCTTATTGGCAGCAATATTCTTGCCTGTGAAGCCCTTTTTGTGCAAAGCATTGATGACGGCACGTATTTCCTTGCAGGTAACCATGTTTGACAGAGGAAGAACAATGATTCCAAGCACCACCCTCCTTTTGAAGCTTCCAGTCTGTTATTCGAACTCAATCAGCATGAAAGAGTGATCTCCAGCCTTGTCCTCGTCAACACTCACACCTGTGTTAACGAGAGAATCACTGACATGATGTCAGCTGTCCTTTTGTGGCAGGGCTGAAATGCAGTGGAAATGTTTTTGGGGGATTCAGTTCATTTGCATGGCAAAGAGGGACTTTGCAATTAATTGCAATTCATCTGATCACTCTTCATAACATTCTGGAGTATATGCAAATTGCCATCATACAAACTGAGGCAGCAGACTTTGAAAATTAATATTTGTGTCATTCTCAAAACTTTTGGCCACGACTGTAGAGTCAAAACGAACAAGGCACTACAGAGGGGAGACCAGGTGAGTAACTAACACAGGTAAAATTAATGAACAAAAATGAAAGACAGGGCTACGTTAAAGAACACAAAGAAACAGGGCTACGTTCTAGAACACAACAAAGCAGAACACAAGGTTGACTAAGAAAATAAATACAGAACTTTGCAGTATTTGACCTTTAATTGTACAGCAAAGCATATTTAGATAAAAAATGTTGTCGTGAATTGCCCATAAGTAAAAATAGAAAAATCTAATCAGGACAATTTTTAAGCCATATCGTCCAGCCATATTCTCCGTCTGGCCAAACTCACTTGGAATGGTTCTTATCTTTAAAGGTTTATCTTTTTTCCACTTCGGAAATCCCTTATGACAGACAACGTCACCGGCTGTCATTTCTCTGTCTCTGTCCCCCCCTGTCTCTCCCTCTGTCTCTCTTTTGGAATGACTCACCCAATATGACACCAACACCAAATTGGGTCCTGACAACCTGTCTCCCTAGCAACCAGCCCATCTCACCGGCGTTAATGCAGCGTGGCACACAGCGAGACTAAGTGACCGAACGGGAGGAACACACAGCACAAATGCATATCTCTCTCCACAGGCCGAGGAAAAGGAGGGCACTGTCTGTCAGTGTGGGGCGATGGGAGCTTTCAAATGTGTGTTTTTAGTGTGTGCGTGCCTTCCCCTGGTGTTCTAATGGTCATTGAGGAGACCTCTGTGCTCAGAATGACAAGCTGCTGACTCATTCAGGTCGCGTCTCAAATGGCACCCTATTCCCTACATAGTGTGTTGGTCAAAAGTAGTGCACTATGTAGGGAATAGGGTGCCATTTGGGATGCACAAACACAGTCAGTCAGACACCAGGCAGCAGATGCTTCAGGCTGTGTCTGAAATGGCACCATATTCCCTATATAGTCCACTATTTTAAAAGGCACACTAGTGCCTTCAGAACGTATTCAGATCCCTTTTTCAAAATGTTGTTAGGTTACAGCCTTATTCTAAATGGATTAAATTGTGTTTTCTTTTCATCAATCTACACACAATACGCCATAATGACAAAGCAAAAACAGGTAAAAAAACTGATATGATATTTACCTAAGTATTCAGATGCTTTACTCAGTACTTTGTTAAAGCACCTTTGGCAGTGATTACAGCCTCAAGTCTTCTTGGGTTTGACGCTACAAGCTTGGCACACCTGTATTTGGGGATTTTCCCCTATTCTTCTCTGCAGATCTTCTGCTGCACAGCTGTTTTCAAATCTCTCCAGACAAGTTAGATTGAGTTCAAGTCCGTTCTCTGGCTGGGCCACTACAGCCGTATCGATGAGAATGGGGTTGTGCTCGGTCCTCCTTTTTCTGTAGTCCACAATCATCTCCCCTGATCAAGACAAAGGATATGATTGTGGACTACAGAAAAAGGAGGACCGAGCAAGCCCCCATTCTCATCGATGGGGCTATAGTGGAGCAGGTTGAGAGCTTCAAGTTCCTTGGTGTCCACATCACCAACAAACTATCATGGTCCAAACACCAAGACAGTCGTGAAGAGGGCACGACAATGCATATTCCCCCTCTGGTTGCATCACCTCGAGGCCGTGCAGTTGCCATACCAGAAGGCACTACAGAGGGTAGTGCGTACGGCCCAGTACATCACTGGGGCCAAGCTTCCTGCCATCCACGACATCTATACCAGGCGGTGTCAGAGGAAGGCCCAAAAATGTGGCACGTTCTCCAGCCACCAAACGGTACCGGAGCGCCAAGTCTAGGTCTAAAAGGCTTTTTAACAGCTTCTACCCCCAAGCCATAAGACTCTTGAACAGTTAATCAAATGGCTACCTGGACTATTTGCATTGTCCCCACCCCCTATTGTTATGCGGCTGTTACTCTCTGTTTATTATCCATGCATAGACACTTTACCTCTACCTACATGTATATATTACCTCAATTACCTCAACTAACCAGTGCCCCCTGTATATAGCACATTGACTCTGTACTGGAACCCCCTGTAAATAGCCTCACTACTGTTATTTTATTGTTGCTCCTTAATTATTTGTTATTTTATTTTATTAAAACTGCATTGTTGGTTCAGGGCTTGTGAGTAAGCATTTCATCTGTTGTATTCAGCACGTGACAAATAAAATTTGATTTGATTTGAAGGACATTCAGAGACTTGTCCCAAACCTCTCCTGCATTGTCTTGGCTGTGTGCTTAGGGTCGTTGTCCTGTTGGAAGGTGAACCTTCGCCCCAGTCTGAGGTCCTGAGCGCTCTGGAGCAGGTTTTCATCAAGGATCTCTCTGTGCTTTGCATCGTTCATCTTTCCCTCGATCCTGACTTGTCTCCCAGTCCCTGCCACTGAAAAACATGCCCACAGCCTGATGCTGCTACCACCATGCTTCATTGTAGGGATGGTGCAAGGTTTCGTCCAAACGTGACGCTGGCATTCAGGCCAAAGAGGTGGTTTCATGGTTTCATCAGACCAGAGAATCTTGTTTCTCATGGTCTGAGAGTCTTTAGGTGGCTTTTAGCAAACTCCAAGCGGGCTGTCATGTGCCTTTTACTGAGGAGTGGCTTCCGTCTGGCCACTCTACCATAAAGGCCTAATTCGTGGAGTACTGCAGAGATGGTTGTCCTTCTGGAAGGTTCTTACATCTCCACAGAGGAACTCTGGAGCTCTGTCAGAGTGACCATTGGGTTCTTGGTCACCTACCTTCCTTCTCCCCCGATTTCTCAGTTTGTCCCGGCGGCCAGCTCTAGGAAGAGTCTTGGTGGTTCCAAACTTCTTCAATATAAGTGTGATCGAGGCCACTGTGTTCTTGGGGACCTTCAATGCTGCAGAAATGTTTTGGTAACCTTCCCCAGATCTGTGCATCGACACAATCCTGTCTCGGACCTCAACAGACAATTCCTTCGACCTCATGGCTTTTGCTCTGACATGGACTGTCAATTGTGGGACCTTTTGTATAGACAGGTGTGTGCCTTCCCAATTTTTTAAAATGTATTTTACTAGGCTAGTCAGTTAACAAATTCTTATTTACAATGACGGCCTACTTGTAAAGCCCCCCCGCCAAACCCTCCCCTAACCCGGACGACGCTGGGGCCAATTGTGCACTGCCCTATGGGACTCCCGATCATGGCCGGTTGTGATACAGCCCGGAATCGAACATGGGTCTGTAGTGACGCCTCTAGCACTGCGATGCAGTGCCTTTGGCTGCCTTCCCTTTTTGTTGAATTTACTACAGGTGGACTCTTCAAGTTGTAGAAACATCTCAAGGATGATCAATTGAAACAGGATGCACCTGAGCTCAATTTCGAGTCTCATAGCAAAGGGTCTGAATACTAATGTAAATGAGGTATTTCTGTTTTGTGTGTTTAATACTTTGGAAACATGTATTAAAACCTGTTTTTGCTTTGTCTTTATGGGGTATTGGGTATAGCTAGCTGCAGAATTTTTTTTATTTCATCAATTTTAGAATAAGGCTACAACGTAACAAAATGTGGAATACTTTCCAAAGGCACTAGTGCACTACTTCAGTATGGTGCCATTTGGTACACTTTCTGTTATTGTATCTCCCTCCATGGAGTTATGAAGGCTTCTCAAAAAACATTTCACTCAGTAACCTCTCTCCCCCCTCTTTCTCTCTTTCCATCTCTCCTCATCTCCCCTTTTACAGGACCTTCGAGAAGTGTGGCTCAACTACCCACCCCATCCTCTGCAGGTTGGTTGGAAATAATCTATTTGTCTGTTTGTCCCTGCAATGCTCAGAATATATATTGTATATACACTACATGACCAAAAGTATGTGGACACCTGCTCGTCGAACATCTCAATCCTAAATCATGGACATTAATGTGGAGTTGGTACCCCCTTTGCTGCTATTTAAAAAAAAATATATATATATATATTTTACCTTTTATTTAACTAGGCAAGTCAGTTATTAAGAACAAATTCTTATTTTCAATGACGGCCAAGGAAAATGGGTTAACTGCCTTGTTCAGGGGCAGAACGACAGATTTTTACCTTGTCAGCTCGGGATTCGATCTTGCAACCTTTCGGTTACTGGTCCAACGCTCTAACCACTAGGCTACCTGCCGTTATAACAGCCTCCACTCTTCTGGGAAGGCTTTCCACTAGATGTTGGAACATTGCTGCAGGGACTTGCTTCCATTCAGCCACAAGACCATTATTGAGGTCGGGCACTGATGTTGGGGATTAGGCCTGGCTCGCAGTCAGCGTTCCAATTCATCCCAAAGGTGTTTGATAGGGTTGAGGTCAGGGTTCTGTGCATGCCAGTCAAGATCTTCCACACCGATCTCGACAAACTATTTTCTGTATGGACCTCGCTTCGTGCGCTGGGCATGTAACCTTTATTTAACTAGGCAAGTCAGTTAATAAAAACACATTTTTATTTACAATGACGGCGTACCGGGGAACAGTGGGATAACTGCCTTGTTCAGGAGCAGAACGACAGATTTTTACCTTGCCGAATCCATTCATTTGAATGGGTGTCCACATACTTTTGCATATATAGTGCATGTAAGGCCCCCCTCCCCATAGTGCACAGCTTACACACACACACATACATACACACTGCTCCTGTTATCCTCTCCATATGAGTTTTGCTGTCTGCTGTGGGATATGATCAATGTAAATGCTGCTAAGACAGTAGAAGACAGTAGTACACATCTGTGTGCCTAAAGCAGAAACGGTTCGTCTGTATAGGTGCAGCAGGCGGTGTGTTGTGTGAACACACTCCATTTCTAGCTAGTTCACTCTATTGTCTAGCTGCTGTTTCTGCTCTCCGTAATCCTCTTTCTTACTGTTATCCAGACACCCTCTCGCTCTTTCATGCTCCGTCTCTGTCTCTCGATATCTTTTATTCTCTTTCGATATATTTTATTCTCTTTCTTTCTCTCCTCATACTGTCTAATTCTTTCTCTCTACCTCTCTCTCTCTCCTTTGCTTTGCATGATCTGCCTAGAAACATTGGAAGTAGAGTGAAGAGCATGTTTGTTTGAAATCAGGATTTGGAAGAAGAGATCAAAGATGGCGTAACAGGATTATTCTCCAGTCCCAAATCACATGGGGCCTCCAGGGACCCAAACACTGCTTGTGTGTGTGTGTGTGTGTGTGTTTTTGTGTGTCAGTTCCACTTATTGTCTTTGTTTTACCAAAATGCTCCAGCCACTCATTCTTGACTTGTTACTAGCTTCTAACGATGGTAGCTGATGGTAATTTCAGCCATGCCCTTCCCACCAGCAGCCTTTGAGGTCAGGGTGGAGCCTTGGGGTCAATCCCACAATCCTCAGCGGTCAGGGAGGGACCACTCCTGGGTAATTAAGAGGTTTGGAGCAAAATGCCATCCTTCCATCTCTCCATGGGTTAGTGGGTTAGTCAGGGTGGTCTCCTCCTCCTACTTACCTTGTGTGGCTGGCTTAGTTCATGTACGCTTGATTTCAATGACCTTTAACATGAGTTAATCAATTTACAATAAGATTATTATTTAAGTGAAGACATCTGTTTTTGGCAATGTTGGTGAAGTTGGTTAGCAGAGAGAATCCACATCTGGCACAAAGGCTCTCTCTCTGACCTTAAAGGGTTAACCGGTGCCTCTTTCGCTCTCTCAGCCTAAAGGGTTACCAGGTGTCTTTCTGCCTAAAGGGTTACCAGGTGTATCTTTCTCTCTCAGCCCACAGGGTTACCAGGTGCCTCTTTGACTTCAGGCAGGACATGAAGGCTGATGATCGTCAGGAGTTAGTTTGCTGAAAGAGATTCACCAATAAAGAGGCCCAGGCTTATGGTGATGCCAAGCCATCTCCAGGATCCTGTTCTGTAGTAATGGTGTGTGCGTGCACCTCTGTGTCTGTTGGCCCATGTGCTACATTAGCATAAGCACCATGGCTAAGTGCTGCCTGCCTGCGCAGCGCTCCTGGCTCAGTCAGTCTGTGGAGAGAGTGAACAGAGCAGAACGATTCCTGGTTGACAACATGCACAGCTTCATGTCCTCCCTGTTCCCCTCTGCTCTCTCTCTCTCTGCACCAGCACCTGCCTCATCACCCCCCCGTCTGCTCTCCGAAATCATTTACCACTGTGTCATTCACGTCAACACGCAACGCAAGCTTCACATCCCCTTTTGGTTCAGTGTGAATGAGTGTGAATACGGAGACTGAGACTACTTTCCATGCTTTAGGCCGGGACTGTGAGTGCTCAGAGTTGGGGGGGGGGGGAATAGTTACTTATCGCAATATTGTTTTTGGACTATGTTATATTGATATTTGACTTCATTAGCTAGCGCTAGTCGGCTGTACCTGCGCCAAAACCCCCGGTATTTTTCATCCTATAGCTTGTTCTCCATCTTTTTAAATAGTGGGCCAACATGTTTTCAGCACTTTTATTTCCTTGATTGGTCAAAACTCGTTTTCTCATGCTCTTGTCTCTCTGCAGCAGCCGTATAGTGAGCAGTATGTTTGGAACATATCACACTAAAATCACAGTATCGAATCGCAATACATATGAAATCGCGAGAATGGCAATACTTATCGTATCGCCACCTAAGTATTAGGATAATATCGTATTGTGAGGTCCCTGGCAATTCCCAGCCCTATCAGAGAGCCAGCTGGGCCGGAGTGTGCTCAAATGTACACTTTGTAGGGAAAGGGGGATACCTAGTCGGTTGCACAACTGAATGCATTCAACCAAAATGTGTCTTCCGCATTGAACCTGGTCATTGTTTTTATTTTTCATGATTGATTTTTCCTTTTGAACCGTTGCTAGCAGGCGAGCCATCATCCCCTTAGAAAAACTCCACGTAAAAAAATGTGTCAAACTAAATGCCAGACTAAAAGTATGTGTTTGTGTGATACAGTGTTCTGAATGCTGGACTCGTCAAATGCCGTTAGTGGTGACGCATGGCATTTAAACAGTTGTCGTTAATTAATAGGAAGGCAGATGTGAAAGTCTTCTTTGGGGCTAAAGTGGGAAGACGGAACCATGACATTTCCAGCAGCCGTCCAATTATAATGTAGAGTTGGCAACCAACCACTCTGTCTGTTTGACACTTGGCGTCTAGCTATTTCACCACTGCTTGGTCTATATTGCTTCAATGAAAGCAGACAAACTCAGAGGGACAATGTGCGATATTTACTCCTCTCCAGTGCTCAATGGAATATATACTGTGTGTACAAAACATTAGGAACACCTGCTCTTTTCATGACGGAGACTATCCAGGTGAAGGCTATGGTCCCTTATTGATGTCACCTGTGAAATCCATTCCAATCAGTGTATATTAAGGAAATGAGACCTGTTAAATAAGGATTTTTAAGCCTTGAGACGATTGAGACATGGATTGTGTATGTGTGGCATTCAGAGGGTGAATGGGCAATACAAAATATTTAAGTGCCTTTGAAAGGGGTATGGTAGTATGTGCCAGGCGCACCAGTTTGAGTGTGTCAAGAACTGCAATGCTGCTGGGTTTTTCACGCTGAAACAGTTTCCCTTGTGTATCGAGAATGGTCCACCACCCAAAGGACATCCATCCAACTTTAAAAATTAAAATAAAAAAAATATATATTTAACTAGGCATTGCAAATAAGATTTTGTGTTATGGAATTGTATTGGTCAAACCTCCGTAGCAAGCAATCAGTAGCAAGCCAGAGACCAATTACAGTTTACATACACTTAGGTTGGAGTGATTAAAACTCGTTTTTCAATCACTCCGCAAATTTCTGGAATTGTGATGCAGTGAATTAGAAGTTTACATACACTAAGTTGACTGTGCCTTTAACTTCTTATGGCTGCAATCCCGCTAACGGGATCGATATGACAACAGCCAGTGAAAGTGCAGGGCGCCATATTCAAACAACAGAAATCTCATAATTAAAATTCCTCAAACATACATGTGTCTTATATCATTTTAAAGGTAATCTTGTTGTTAATCCCACCAACGTGTCCGATTTTCAAATATGCTTTTCAGCGAAAGCACTACAAACGATTATGTTAGGTCACCACCAAACCACAATAAGCACAGCCATTTTTCCAGCGAAAGATAGCAGTCACAAAAAGCAGAAATAGAGATAAAATTAATCACTAACCTTTGATGAGCTTCATCAGATGACACTCATAGGACTTCATGTTACACAATACATGCATGTTTTGTTTGATAAAGTTCATATTTATATAAAAAAAAATCTGAGTTTACATTGGCGCGTTACATTCACTAGTTCCAAAAACATCAAGTGATTTTGCATAGCCACACCGTTTCAACAGAAATACTCATCATAAATGTAGATGATAATACAAGTTATACACATGGAATTTTTTCCGAATTTTAAAATACGGAAAAAGCAAACCATGCAATAATCTGAGACGGCGCTCAGAACAATAGCCAAATTAGCTGCCATGTTGGAGTCAACAGAAACCAGAAAATACATGATAAATGTTTCCTTACCTTTGATGAACTTCATCAGAATACAGTCCTAGGAATCCCAGGTCCACAATAAATGCTTGATTTGTTCGATAATGTCCGTTATTTATGTCCAATTAGCTACTTTGGTTAGCGCGTTTGGTAAACAATTCCAAAGTCACAAAGCGCGTCCACTATAACGTGACGAAATGTCCAAAAGTTCCGTAACAATCAGTAGAAACATGTCAAACGATGTATTTAATCAATCTTAAGAATGTTGTTAACATACATCTTGAATAACGTTCCAACCGGAGAATTACATTGACTTCAGTTGAGAGATGGAACGGAGCTGCCTATCACGTGAACGTGCGTGTTCAATGCGTGGTCACCTCATGGCAGTGATTACTCATTCCTGTCTCCTTCGGCCCCCCTTCACATTAGTCATCAGACAAAGTTCTGTTGACATCTAGTGGAAGCCGTAGGAAGTGAAAACTCATCCATATCTCGCTGTAATTTCAATGGGAGCTTGGTTTAAAATCTAGCAGCCTCAGAAAAAATCCAAACAGGAAGTGGAACTTCTCAGGTTTTTGCCTGCCATATGAGTTCTGTTATACTCACAGGCATAATTCAAACAGTTTTAGAAACTTCAGAGTGTTTTCTATCCAATACGAATATTACTATGCATATATTAGCAACTATGACTGAGGAGCAGGCCGTTTACGCTGGGCACCTCTGTGCATCTTTCATCCAAGCTACTCAATACTGCCCCTGCAGCCATAAGAAGTTAAACAGCTTGGAAAATTCCAGAAAATGATGTCATGGCCTTAGGAGCTTCTGATAGGCTAATTGACATAATTTGAGTCAATTGGAGGTGTACCTGTGGATTTATTTCAAGGCCTACCTTCAAACTCAGTGCCTCTTTGCTTGACATCATGGGACAATCAAAATAAATCAGCCAAGACCTCCAAAATTGTAGACCTCCACAAATCTGGTTCATCCTTGGGAGCAATTTCCAAACACCTGAAGGTACCACGTTCATCTGTACAAACAGTAGTACGCAAGTATAAACACCATGGGACCACGCAGCCATCATACCGCTCAGGAAGGAGACGCATTCTGTCTCCTAGAGATGAACGTACTTTGGTGCGAAAAGTGCAATCAAACCCAGAACAACAGCAAAGGACCTTGCGAAGATGCTGGAGGAAACAGGTACAGAAGTATCTATATCCACAGCAAAACGAGTCCTATATCGACATAACCTGAAAGGCCGCTCCGCACAGAAGAAGCCAGTGCGCTAAAACCGCCATAAAAAAGCCAGACTAATGTTTGCAAATGCACATGGGGACAAAGATCATACTTTTTGGAGGAATGTCCTCTGGTCCGATGAAACAAAAATATAACTTTTTGGCCATAATGACCATTGTTATGTTTGGAGGAAAAAGGGGGAGGCTTGCAAGCCGAGGAACACCATCCCAACCGTGAAGCACGGGAGTGGCAGCATCATGTTGTGGGGGTGCTTTGCTGCAGGAGGGACTGGTGCACTTCACAAAATAGATGGCATCATGAGGGGAAAGTGTGGATACATTGAAGCAACATCTCAAGACATTAGTCAGGAAGTTAAAGCTTGATCACAAATGGACAATGACCCCAAGCATACTTCCAAAGTTGTAGCAAAATGGCTTAAGGACAACAAAGTCAAGGTATTGGAGTGGCCATCACAAAGCCCTTGTGGGCAGAACTGAAAAAGCGTGTGCGAGCAAGGAGGCCTACAAACCTGACTCAGTAACACCAGCTCTGTCAGGAGGAATGGGCCAAAATTCACCCAACTTATTGTGGGAAGCTTGTAGAAGGCTACCCGAAACGTTTGACCCAAGTTAAACAATTTAAAGGCAATGCTACCGAATACTAATTGAGTGTGTGTAAACTTCTGACCCATTGGGAATGTGATTAAAGAAATACAAGTTGAAATAAATCACTCTACTTTTATTCTGACATTTCACATTCTTAAAATAAAGTGTTTATCGTAACTGACCTAAGACAGGGAATTTGTACTAGGATTAAAGGTCAGGAATTGTGAAAAACTGAGTTTAAATGTATTTGGCTAAGGTGTATGTAAACTTCCGACTTCAACTGCAGATACTGCTCTCTGCTAGAGGCTGATGGATGCGTCTATTAGACCTAGTATATCTCCTGATTCAACACGTGCGTTCTAGCATATCCCTTCCCCTAACAAGGGAGGTCATCATTATTGTGCAGTGTTCTGTCTCTGTTAAAACCCTATTGCACTTAGGTTAGGTTAGGAAAACATGCCAGGAAAACATCTGACTAGATAGAAAGCGTATAGGAAATATAATGGACTTATATTTTCAAACAACTGCCCTATTCCTGGCCCGCAAAGGAATCAGTAAAATCAAATCTGAGCGGCCCTCCGTTGAATCCTGAAATCCCCATGTGGCCCTCAAGCCAGAAAGTTTGCTCACCTCTAGTCTTCTACCTGCCCGTCAGAACCAGACTTGCCTATCCCTGCTCTAATCTAAACCACAGCTGAATTTCACGGAGGTGCCGCTCTTTTCATGCGGTGTTCAGCTGTAAATGCTGTGTTTGTGTTTTACCAGGTGCAGGAGCCGCAGACGGACAGGCAGCTGATCGAGACGTCTCCGGTACTTCAGAAGCTGACAGACTTTGAGGACACCATCGGTGTTATGTTCACACACTGTCGCCTGCTGGCCAGAGCTTTCACACTGAGGACCGTGGGCTTCAACCACCTCACACTGTGAGTATGGGAGGGGTGCGTGCGTGGCTCCCCGGTCTATCCTCCGTCCCAGTACCGTAGTGATGGATGGACTGTGCAACTCGTAGTTGTCCCACTGCCTAATCCTGGGTCTTTTACAGCCTGTGTAGTCCTCCCAGGGGACACTAAAACCCCTCTCCAGCCATTGCCTGACTCCGCTAGTGAGGTCACAGCCCCACTCCCCCATGGGAAATTTAGTTTTTAAATGTTGATTATATTTACTAGCTGGCCCGCGGCTTTGGTTCTTATTCATTCTCTCTCGTGCGAATGGTCTTTCCCTCTCTCCCTCTGTTAATTTCTCTCTTTGTTCCTCTCTTTCGTTCCCCCTCGTTCTTTCCCTCGTTCTCTTTCTCTTAGCTTAGTTTATTGCTACAGGTTTTATTTGCTTTAATTGACACTTCATGTGTTATGGCTACACATTTTTTTTTTTTTTTAACGAATGTTTGAGATGTTAGACTTGATTTGACCCCAGAGTTCATTCCAGATGCCAACATCAATATAATTGTCTCAAAGGGCTTATATATCAAATCAAACTTCATGTCTAAAATAATGGGGAAATCATTGATTTTATAAAGTTTCTGACATTTAGGATTTCAATTGAGTGAAGAACCACTGTGTTTCTCTGCCTGCGTCTCACCTTTTATTTAAGGCTTTCATTGCTTGCAACTTACTGTAGAAAAATAGTGTGAAGAATGTGTTATTGAGTAAGTCTGTATGAATCATACTTGTCTCGAGATTAACATTGTTACCTTTGGTGTTACACTGTAGCATTGTTTTAAAAGCAAAAGAAAAGCTGCACACTCCGATGCCGTACTTTATTCATCCACGTTTCGACAGCAAGCTGTCTTTATTAGGTTTTCACCAACTGTACTGTAGCATTGTTCATTTATTGTGTTAAAAATGACATGTAATGGGACGTAATTGCACGAGTCATGTGGGCTTTTAGGAGTTGTGCTTCACTGTGTAGTGTACACAAGGTTTAAACGTTTGATACATTCACAATAGTGAGCTGGACAGCTAAACCAAATTACCAACTAGGACGTTTAAGCGTGTGCGCATGGCGTGTGTGTGTCGCCTGCGTCAGTGTGTGTTTTAATCCATCACTTTAATGTCAGAGCCTCTCACCACTCACGGTCAGTGAAGTCGATTAGAGGGCTGGAAGTTGATGCTGTCAAGGTTACCTTTGAATGTTGTCCTCAAGGTAGCGAAAGACGCCTGCAATGCTAACCCATTATTAATGCTCAATTTATTATTATAAACTGGGTGGTTCGAGCCCTGAATGCTGATTCGCTGACAGCATGCATGACAAAACATTTATTTGTATTGCTCTAATTACATTGGTAACCAGTTTCTAATAGCAATAAGGCACCGCGGGGGTTTGTGGTATATGGCTAATATACCACAGCTAAGGGCTGTATCCAGGCACGCCATGTTGCATTTTGCGTAAGAACAGCCCTTAGCCATGGTATATTGACCATATACCACACCCCCTTGTGCCTTATTGCTTAATTAGATTGCACATTAGTCAAGCCCAATGTAAGTACTCCGGTGTCCTTAACACTAGAACCTCTGGGCCTTTCAGCCTAAAAGTACCGGCTAGAGAATGTTGAGACCGTTGCTGGAAGTCTCCTTTAGCAAACGCGTCAGATGCATGTCAACCCACAAGGTGTGCAAACATAAGCACCAACGCTTGATAGTGCATAAACAATTGTAAAGGATGAATTGCATTAAGAAATATTGGTGGAAATATAGCCATGACAAGATACTGTATCCCACGTACTGTGTGCTGCAACATGTGCTGCAACATCTGCGTGACACTGTCGTGACGTGACTCTCATTAATGTGTGATGACTGTTGACCTACTATGTTTAATTGTTACTAGATGAAAGTAATCATGTAACAATTAACTCATTAGGAATTTAGGGCACCACTTTCCAACCTTGTTGAGGATGGCTCGTTGTCGGGCTCAAAAAGTCTCAAATTTGAGCCTCAAATCAGTGTAGTAATGTGGGCTCAATAGCATCTCATTAGTGTGCAAGAGTGAGAATCAGCTGTACATGTGATGGAAGAATGCACTGCACATGTGATGGAAAAATGCACTGTTCATGCAGAGGGTTGCAATTCCATTGAATTGGGGATAGTTTAACCAAAATATGCCACAAGACTTAGAATTGCCTTGTCTATAATCCCACAAAAAAGGTTCACTGTTATAAGCTAACTGTTTTGATGAATTTAACCAAAATTCCCCAAATTACCGGGCTTAACATCCCATGTAAAAATTCCGGGAAAATTCTGGAAAGTTTCCGACCCCTTGTAGACCTAGCCGCAGCTGGTGGTTTTTCTATCCCGGGATGTTAATTTTTAACTCAATCTTTTATACCCTCGAGTAAAAAGGGGTGTTTGAGCTCCCTCGGGCATGTCAAGTTACGAGGCAAAGTGTTTCTTATTTTTTTATTTCATCTTTATTTAACTAGGCAAGTCAGTTAAGAACAAATTCTTATTTACAATGACGGCTGCTATGATCTCGTTAGAGAACTAAAATCACAATCCTATCGTCACAAAAATAGAAAAGGGAGAGATTCGCCTCCTGCCTAATTTACAACCGAGTGTAACCGGCAGTGGGAAAGAGGGTCTGGTAGTTGTCAGCTATATACCAAGCTGATTTTAGGCCTTTGACCCACCCCCTGGAGAGTCATGACAGCACATAAACAAAGAAATATGTCCAGCGCTCTGGAAATGTCTCTTTACTTGAGGTGTAAGGCCTGCTCTCTTTGAAGTCCCCCTTGTTGCGCTCTCGTCAGTCTTTTCTACCCAAATCGTGCCATTCATTCCAGATTTCTGTCTCACGTGGCAGTCGGGATCACCGTATGTTGGCCCAGTTCTGTTTTTTCTGCGGTGAGGCTCAGGCATCCGAGGCGGAGGCTCAGTCAACATCAGAAACAGATGACTCTTCATCAGCAACGTCGATTTCGAGCTCAATATCCAATCCTACATCCGACTCTAGCTCATTTAAATTCTGCAGCGTTGTACTGCTGTCAGTGCGCCTGATTTGACTCTGAGGGGAGATAATATAACATTTCCCGCCTTTCATGATAAAATAATTAGACCGCCCACAATTCTTCATCATTGATTAAAATGTGATGCCGATAGAACTGAGTTTGAAATTGAATCAAATCTAGCTTCAGATAGTGTGAATTGTGTTCATTGAGAACAAGAGGTCGGTAGCAATGTGAATCTGACACCTCCAATGTAGGGCAACCTTAAGACTGATCTCATTACACTGGAAACCGGAATGAAGGTTGTGCAATAGGAAAGTACAGTTGATAGAGGAGACGGACACGCGCACACGCACACCGACACAGTAACGTCATGGTGGTGGAAGTAGATGGATAGAGGCTGACCTCTTGGAGGACGTGGAGCTGTGAGTGCACCCCTTTTAGAGATCCCAGAGACCGGAGACAAGCTCAGACTCTACCCACTAAATCCCCTCGGCTGCCTCCCAAATCGGACACTATTCCATATGTAGTGTCATACCTTTGGCCAGAAAGTAGTGCAATATAAAGGGGATTAGGGTGCCATTTGGGATGCAACCCCTTTTCTCATAGGCCCCTAATGATTAGGTCACTCAATGACTGCCAGGATCAATGATCCCAAACCACTAGAGGCCGCATCACTACTCTCCTCCCGCTTCGCTCCGCTCAGGTTATATACAGTGCATTTGGAAAGTATTCATACCCCTTGACTTTTTCCAGATTTTGTTACATTACAGCCTTATTCTAAAATTGATGGAAAACATTTTTTTCCGTCAATCTACACACAATACCCGATAATGACAAAGCAAAAATGGGTTTAGAATTTTTTGGGCAAAAAAAAACAGAAATACCACATTTACATAAGTATTCAGACCCTTTACTCAGTACTTTGTTGAAGCACCTTGGCAGCGATTACAGCCTCGAGTCCTCTTGGGTATGACGCTACAAGCTTGGCACACCTGTGTTTGGGGAGTTTCTCCCATTCTTCTCTCCAGATCCTCTCAAGCTCTGTCAGGATGGATGGGGATTGTTGCTGCACAGCTATTTTCAGGTATCTCCAGAGATGTTCGATTGGGTTCACGTCCGGGCTCTGGCTGGGCCACTCAAGGACATTCAGAGACTTGTCCCAAAACCACTCCTGTGTTGTCTTGGCTGTGTGCTTAGGGTCATTGTCCTGTTGGAAGGTAAACCTTCGCCCCAGTCTGAGGTCTTGAGCGCTCTGGAGCAGATTTTCATCAAGGATCTCTCTGTACTTTGCGCAATTCATCTTTCTCTCGATCCTGACTTGTCTCCCAGTTTCTGCTGCTGAAAATTATCCCCACAGCCTGATGCTGCCAACACCATGCTTCACCTTAGGGATGGTGCCAGGGTTCCTCCAGACGTGACGCTTGGCATTCAGGCCAAAGAGTTTAATATTGGTTTCATCAGATCAGAGAATCTTGTTTCTCATGGTCTGAGAGTCTTTAGGTGCCTTTTGTCAAACTCCAAGCGGGCTGTCATGTGCCTTTTTTTTTTACTGAGGAGTGGCTTCTGTCTTGCCACTCTATTGGTGGATTGGTGCAGAGATTGTTGTCCTTCTGGAAGGGTTCTCACATTTCCACAGAGGAACTCTGTAGCTCTGTCAGAGTGATCATTGGGTTCTTGGTCACCTCCCCGACAAGGATCCTTCTCCCTCGATTGCTCAGTTTGGCCTGGCAGCCAGCTCTAGGAAGAGTCTTGGTGGTTCCAAACTTCTTCCATTTAAGGATGATGGAGGCCACTGTGTTCTTGGGGACCTTCAATGTTGCAGACATTTTTTGGTACCCTTCCCCAGATCTGTGCCTCGACACAATCCTGTCTCGGACCTCTACGGACAATTTTGCTCTGACATGGATTGTCTACTGTAGGACCTTACATAGACAGGTGTGTGCCTTTCCAAATCATGTCCAATCAATTTAATTTACCACAGGTGGACACCAATCAAGTTGTAGAAACATCTCAAGGATGATCAATGGAAGCAGGATGCACCTGAGCTCAATTTCCAGTCTCATAGCAAAGGGTCTGAATACTTAAGTAAATAAGGAATTTATTTTTAATATGTTTCATAAATGTCTGTCTGTTTACGCTTTGTCATTAGGGGGTATTGTGTGTAGATTGATGAGAAAAAAACATTTATTTAATCCATTTTAGAATAAGGCTGTAACATAACAAAATGTGGAAAAGGGGAAGGGTTCTAAATATTTACCGAATGTACTGTGTAGCCTTCCCGGTCGGATCAGGACCCCTGCTGTGGGGAACACTATTCCCCTAAAAGATAGAACTCCCAAGTCGCAGAAAAGCCACTTACACACAAGCACACAGTCATACATTCACACAGGTGCTACAAAATGGAGCAGTCGTCCCTGAAACGTGGTGCTCCTGAAGCTGTTAAAGGTTTTTTTAGTTGAAAGTCAGGGCGGAATAAAGACCTGGGATTCACACTTTACTTTAATTTCCCCCTTGCTTTCCCCTCCCTTAACCTACCCACTACTACCGCTGCATTGTGCCTCCTGTTGGTGGGAATAAGGGACGGCTCTTTGTGCCTTTCACACTGAAATGCTTTTCTTCTTCCCCGACCCTCTCTCACACGCCTTCTCGCTTTTTTTTTCTCTCTCTCGTTTTCTCCCTCGCCCTTTTTCTTTCTCTCTCACAAACACATGCTCACTCACATCTAACACACACATCTTGAGGTACAGTATGCTGCAGCACTCGTTTTGCGCTTTCTCTCTCTCTCTCTCTCTCGCTCTCTCTCTCTCGCTCTCTCTCTCTCGCTCTCTCTCTCTCGCTCTCTCTCTCTCGCTCTCTCTCTCTCGCTCTCTCTCTCTCTCTCGCTCTCTCTCTCTCGCTCTCTCTCTCTCGCTCTCTCTCTCGCTCTCTCTCTCGCTCTCTCTCGCTCTCTCTCGCTCTCTCTCGCTCTCTCTCGCTCTCTCTCGCTCTCTCTCGCTCTCTCTCTCACTCTCACTCTCACTCTCACACACACACACACACACACACACACACACACATGCGCTCTTGCTCTCACCATCCTAATGAAACACATTCCAGAAGAATTTCCCAGTTCAGATATGCCGCATAACATAAAACGCGCCAGCCGACGCCACAGAAAGGGGACAATAATCTCTGACCTTTGATGTGATGCTCTCCCCCTCCCTTCACTCCTCTCTCCTCTTCCCTCATCTCTAACTGTACTCTCCTGCTCTCACCTGCTGATCCTCACATCTCTGTCTGCTTCCCAAATAATGCCCTATTCAGTGCACTATTTTTAACTAGTGCCATATGGGCCCTGGTCAAAAGTAGTGCACTAAATAGGGAATAAGGTGCCATTTGGGATGCAGCCCATGTCTATGTAAATCTCCCCCTTGGATCCACTCTTCTCTCTGTGGTCTGTGCTACCCGCCCTGGCTCCTTGGCACAACATCAACCTACATCTGCAACACTGATCTATAATTCTGTTTAATTAAAGAGCATTGCTGCGCAGCGCCTCTCCTCCATCTCCTACCACACTGCAGTTACAGTAAAGTGCACCCCCCTGTCCAGCACGGTACTACTGCATAGAAAGTATGAAGCTCGGTCACTCACTGAAGATGATCAAACACATCCATAGATATCAGTGGGGGTGGGGGTTTAATGTTGGAAGAGGTGTTTTTGTGCACGCCTGTGTTTGCGCACGTGCTGTGCATGTCTGCTTGTCCTAGTTAATGCAACACAATTAATTGAAACTCACCTACGTGCAGCGGTGTCATTTATCCAATCCAAGCTTGCAATTCTATTTAACATTAACAGTATAGACTTTGTGCGTACGTGCACATTAGTGGTTTAGGGCATCTCATTCAGCACGCAACTCTTAAAGATGCACTATGCAGAATCCCTCCGCCATTTCCTAGTTGCTAACGTTCGAATAGTTCACCTAATTTCAGTTGATGTGAGTAAACAAGTGTAGAGAATCATTGTACCGTCTAAACCACTATGAAATATCTATTCCATAACCCAAAATGTTGTATTTACTATTGAGAATAGTCCAGCGTTACTTCTTGAACCATTCCTGGGTATTTTCTGACGCTGGTGTACAAAACCAAAATTAAAAGATGCAAAAATGAACTTAAAAACAAGAAGCATAGAAATGGTGCACATAGAACAGATCTATCACTTCTTAGACTTGCTTTCAATGAGATTGACAGAACTGTAACTCACATTTCTATGTGAATTTTGTCAGGTCACCCAAAAAGTTACATATTGCAGCTTTAACATACAGAGGTAAAGCCAGTATGGGTTTGACTGAAAGTTGAAGCCGCATTTTGAGTTGAAGCCAAAATGCTGTGCACCTGAATAAACCCGTCTTTCCTCTCCCTCACCCCTCTTTACCCATCTCTCCCGGCCTCCACTTCTCTACCTCTCTCCTCCCTCCCTCACCCCTCTCTACCCCTTCTCCCCCTGTCTTCCAGGGGTCACAACCAGAGGATGGAGTTCCTTGGAGACTCCATCATGCAGCTGGTGGCTACAGAGTACCTCTTCATCCATTTCCCCGACCACCACGAAGGACACTTAACGGTAAGGACTTCCAAGCAAACCCCTAATGTCTCTCCATCTCTTCTTCCTCCTCATCTTGCACTCCTCTTTCTCTCTCTGTGCGCTCCATCACTCTCCCTCCATCTTTGTCTCCCCGTCGGTTCCTCCCTCTACCATGAACATCTATAAGCAGCAGTGTGTACGTATCCTTGTTTTCTCTGGCCCATCCGTGTTATTCACTGCATCCTTTACTCTCCCACTGCACTTACTAGTGCACCTCTCTTTAACTCTCCCTCCTCTTTGTATCCCTCCCTCTTTCTTCCCATGTCTTTGTGTGCTGAAAAAAAGTGTGTCAGGGGGAGAGAGAAAGAGAGAGCAGTTGGGTAGCCATTTGTTGTATGGGAAAGTGGCTTTGTCTTTAATAGCAGGCCCTTTGTTGATAGGAGGCTCTCTCTCCCCTGTGATGGCAGTAGAGTACAGATGGAGAGCGATGGACTTTCTCCATATTGATGGTGCTGTAACAGTGTGTGTGGTGTTAGGGGTGTTTCTGTGTGCCTCTTATATAAAGGTAACCTCCGGAACATTCCATTCATGAATTTTCCATATTTTCAAGCAATATTGAATGCTCCCCCCCCCCCCAAAAAAGCCACTCTTTATTTTTTGGTTCCTTTTCCGTCCATTCTCTGCAGTCAGAAAGAAAGAACATAGTGTTAGTTCTGGAACCAATTTGTCATAGAGAAGTCGTAACTAAAAGCTGCTAAGTAAAATCAGATCTCCAGTTAGATATTTGTTAGTGGAAGGGAGTAGACGTGACATCAATGGGATAAAAGCTCTGCAGTGAAGCATAGCTAAGTGACGGCGAGCTCTACTGAGGATGTGATGGTCCCGGGCCTGCCCAAGAGTAGAAACAGACTCCGACTCGAATAGATTGCAAGTAGATTAGTGCTCATTCAACATGTGTAGCTTTTTAGATGCGACTGTGTGTCGTCGAGACTGAGTTAGCTAAGACGTCCCACAGAAAAGGTAACGTAAGGGTAATGGCGGACTGAAGGGATTTATGTAGAGCACCTCAAGATAAAACATAATATTCGAAATATCTGCTAAATTAGACTAAAATATTAGCACTACTTAATCTGGTGAGTGATAACCTTCAATCTGGACAATAACACAAAACAAATCCTAAAACTAGAGACATTTATCGACAAATATTACGAAAACAGGCAACAACCAAACATGACGGAGAGTAAGACAGGGGAACCGATTACAAAACGAAAACGTGACTCTTCTACAGACACTGATGATTTAATATTCTCACCACCGGGAATGGTAAAGGTCGAAACCGATCTGTTAAAATCAATAAATGACAAACTGGGTATACTTGAATTAGTTAGTAAGGATATAAAAGAGTTGAAGGCAAGCCTAGAGATGAGTGATGAAAAAGCTGCGACATTGGAGAAGCAAACACACGCGCTAAAAGGGACAGTCAATAAGATTGAAACCGAAATGAATGGAATTAAAAAGGAGAACACCGTTCTGAAGGAAACCTTACTGGACATACAAACTAGATCCATGAGAGAGAATTTGGTACTTACAGGTATCCAAGAAAAAGAAGGAGAAGTTCCTGAATCTATAGTTAGAGAGTTCCTCCTTACAGCGCTTCAGATTCCACGCGAAGTTATCGACAAAATCCAACTTGAACGCGTTCACCGCTTCGGACAGAGAGGGCAGAGGTACGAACGCCCAATCGTTGCCAAATTTGCTTCATTTAAAGATAAAATAATGGTTAAAAGCCTGGGTAAAAGACTTGCTGGGACCAAAATTGGCATGAATGATCAGTTTCCGAAGGAAATTGCAGAACGGCGCAAAGTTCTGTATCCAATTTTCAAAGAAAATAGATTAAAAGCGAAACGAGTAGCTCTCGTCGTTGATAAACTATATATTGATAACCAGTTGTTCAGAGACACAAAGACTACTCCATGGTTATTTTAAAAATTACAAAGTTCTCATAGACGAGGGAAATAAACACAATTCAAGCCCGGTTACTGATTGTAACAATACAATAAAAAATATAGCTTTTCTATAAATCTTCACATATAACTAATTGAACACACAAGCACTAATTCAACATAGTGAAGATAAAAACTAAGTAAACAGAAGGCACAGTATGTGTGGATGGTATGGTTTGTGTTTATTTTTTATTTTATTTGTTATGTTTGGAAAGTTGAGTGAGTGAGTAATGAAATGGTTGCATATCCCAGGTGCCCCCACCCAGGCAGTGGCAGTGCTGGCAACACTAGCTGCAGTAACCCATGGGGAGGGGGTCACACTCGGACATTCAGAGAGGGGGTATATTATTGTGGCCCTGGCGGCACAAAATCAAAGTCGGACTGCATGGAGATGCGTGGGGACATGGTCATGACGGGTGGCCGTATTGTGGGTGTTTCAGGAATAAGGTGTACATTTGACCTCCATTATCTAGGATATGACAATGGTAAATAAATCTCTCAATTTTTGCTAATTTTTTGTGCGGTCTTGCAGGCCTTCTCATGCAGCTGCAACTGCAAGTGCATTTGTAAATCATGACCCATCTTGAGTTGGGCTCTGGGATGGTGCAATTGTTGAGAAAGTGAGCTTATGGTTGTGTGGGGGTAAGGGCTGAGTGTGTGTGGGTGTATGTGTGTATCCCACAACTGTTGCGAAGGAAGAAGTAAAAGATGTTAGGGACAATAGAGGATGATCCACAGATATATATAATACAAATCGAGGTGAGGGCAATGGAAATGCATATGGCAATTGATCTTCTTCAATTCGGTAAATGGCACTGTATGCTCTTTTCAAAGAATGGATCCCAGTCGGTTCAGGGCTATTGGATACAGGGGGTCGAGGGTGGTCTGCCGGGCATTGGGATGACAAGCCATCTCGAGATGAGGCCTTTTAGCGGGTGGAATAGTAGGGACCAATTGGAGGTTTACTTAGTAGAAATGCAAATATCATGGTACAACTATATAGACACTCAATCATTATGTTACTTTTTAATAGTACGTTTACAAAAATATATTCTGATTAAAAGAATGAAAGGTGTGTCTCATTATGGTAAGTGGTGAAATAAGTATAGCCAGTTACAATTGTAATGGCTTAGCAGATAATAAGAAAAGACGATCAGTATTTACCTGGCTAAAAGAGAAGGATTATAATATCTATTGTTTACAGGAAACCCATTCAACAGTTTTAGATGAAGTTTTGTGGAAAAAGAACTGGGGGGGCAAAATATATTTCTCCCATGGGCAAAGAAATTCAAAAGGGGTGATGGTTTTAATTAACAATAATTTTGATCCAAATGTGCAAATTGTCCAAACAGATCCTCAAGGTAGATGGATTATTTTAAATATGTTATTGGACAATAAACAAATATGGCTTGTTAACCTATACGGTCCGAATAATGATGATCCAAGCTTCTTTGAAAATATATATAAGAATTTATCAACTCTACAAGCAACACTAGACTCTATTATTATAGTGGGAGATTTTAATACGGTCTTAAATACCTCTATAGACCGGAAAGGAAATCACACTACAAACTATCACCCTCAGGCACTTAAGGAAATCATGAATGTCATGGATATATTGGAATTAGTGGATATATGGAGACTTAAATACCCTGATTTAGTGAGATATACATGGCGGAGGCTGAATCAAGCTAGTCGTCTTGACTACTTTCTTATACCATTCTCTCTGGCACCAAAAGTTAAAAAAGTGTTGATAGGGGACAGAATGCGGTCGGATCATCACATAATTGGCATATATATTTCTCTTACAGAATTTCCACGTGGGCGAGGATATTGGAAATTTAATCAAAGTCTACTAGATGATAAATTGTTTAGAACTAGGACAGAAGATTTTATAACTGACTTTTTCAGACATAACATAGGTACAGCAGATCCCCTTATTGTATGGGACACTTTTAAGTGTGCCTTTAGAGGCCATGCAATTCAGTACTCATCTATAAAACAAAGGGAATTTAGATCAAAAGAGTCCATATTAACAAAGGAAATTGAAGGACTAACAGTACAGTTAGATAGCAATAAAAACGGTACCATAGAGGCACAGAATAAGTTAGAGGAAAAACAAAAAGAAATGGAGGAACTTATTCAAGAAAGATCCAGTGTAATATATTATAAAAATAAAGCGAACTGGATGGAATATGGGGAAAAATGCACCAAATTCTTTTTCAATCTTCAATATAGAAATGCTACCAAAAAAAATGTATTAACTTGTTACAAATGATGGAGTCACGCATGATTCACCAAATGATATTTTGAAAGAGGAAGTAAAGTACTTTAAGAATATGTTTTCGTTTCAGGCTCCTCCATCTCCACTAACTGAAACTAATTGTATGGATTTTTTTCCTATTAATAATGTAAAATTAACATCTGTACAGAAAGACTCATGTGAAGGCCAAATTACAGAGGAGGAACTGCTTGATGCAATTGGGGCCTTTAAGGATGGGAAAACTCCAGGACTGGATGGCATACCAGTGGAAGTATACAAAACTTTTTTTGATATACTCAAAGGACCATTATTAGCTTGTTTTAACCACTCCTATATAAATGGTAGATTATCAGACACGCAACAAGAAGGTCTGATATCGTTATTACTGAAACAGGACCCAAGTGGTATATATAAAGATCCAGTCCAATTAAAAAATTGGAGACCTCTTACACTTCAGTGTTGTGATGCAAAAATCCTAGCAAAATGCTTGGCGCATAGAATAAAAAAAGTTTTGTCAGATATTATTCATCCTAATCAGACAGGTTTTTTACATGGACGATACATTGGAGATAATATAAGGCAAGTACTGGAAACAATAGAACACTATGAAATATCGGGGACACCAGGTCTGGTTTTCATAGCTGATTTTGAAAAGGCTTTTGATAAAGTACGACTGGAGTTTATATATAAATGCCTAGAATATTTCAATTTTGGGGAATCTCTTATAAAATGGGTTAAAATTATGTATAGTAACCCTAGGTGTAAAATAGTAAATAATGGCTACATCTCAGAAAGTTTTAAACTATCTAGAGGAGTAAAACAAGGTTGTCCACTATCGGCATATCTATTTATTATTGCCATCGAAATGTTAGCTGTTAAAATTAGATCAAACATTAATATTAATGGATTAGAAATCCGTGGCTTAAAAACTAAGGTGTCATTGTACGCTGATGATTCATGTTTTCTTTTAAAACCACAACTAGAGTCTCTCCACGGCCTCATAGAGGATCTAGATACCTTTGCTATCCTCTCTGGATTAAAACCAAATTATGATAAATGTACCATATTACGTATTGGATCACTAAAAAATACACATTTTATATTGCCATGTAGTTTACCAATTAAATGGTCTGACGGAGATGTGGACATACTCGGTATAAAAATCCCAAAAGAAAGAAATGATCTCACTCCAATAAATTTTTATAGAAAGTTAGCAAAAATAGATAAGATCTTGCTACCATGGAAAGGAAAATACTTGTCTATTTGTGGAAAAATCACCCTGATTAACTCTTTAGTCGTATCACAGTTTACCTATTTGCTTATGGTTTTGCCTACACCTAGTGACCTGCTTTTTAAATTATATGAACAAAAAATATTCCATTTTATTTGGAACGGCAAGCCAGATAAAATTAAAAGGGCCTATTTATATAACGAATATGAATTCGGAGGGCAGAAATTATTAAATATTAAAGCATTAGACCTCTCACTAAAGGCATCAGTCATACAAAAGTTATACTTAAATCCAAACTGGTTCTCTAGTAAATTGGTACGAATGTCTCATCCTATGTTCAAGAAGGGCCTTTTTCCCTTTATTCAGATTACACCTGCTCACTTTCGGTTGTTTGAAAAGGAAATAATCTCCAAAATATCCTTATTTTTTAAACAAGCCTTAGAAAGTTGGTTGCAATTTCAGTTTAATCCACCTGAAAGGACAGAACAAATAGTACAACAAATATTGTGGTTAAATTCAAATATAGTAATTGATAAAAAAACTGTATTTATCAAAGAAATGTTTAAAAAAGGTATAATTTTTGTGAATGATATCATAAATAGGACTGGTGGAGTTATGTCACACATGCAGCTAACACAGACATATGGAAATGTCTGCTCTACCCAAAATTACAACCAATTAATTGCAGCATTACCACAAAAATGGAAGAGGCAAGTAGAAGGGGAAAAAAGTAAGGAACTTGTATGTCGGCCCTGTATTAAAGAACATAAATGGTTAAAGAAAAGTGTGATAAATAAAAACATATACCAATTTCATTTAAGGACCAAAAAACTGACAGCTGTGCCATATAAATTGCAAAATAGTTGGGAAGAGATTTTCGATGTACCCATTCCATGGCACATGGTTTATGAATTGATACGCAAAACAACGCCGGATTCAAAACTTTTTTTTCAACGAATTTTTCAATTTAAATTACTGTACAAAATTCTTGCAACTAATAGAATGTTATATATATGGGGTATACAATCTTCCCAGCTCTGCAGATTCTGTTGTGAGGAGGCAGAGTCATTAGATCATTTATTTTGGTATTGTCCATATGTAGCTCGTTTTTGGTCACAGGTCCAGGAATGGCTGAAGAATTGCAACATTTGCCTAGAACTAACGCTACAGATAGCAATACTGGGGGATTTGAAAAGCCATAGTCAATCAATCAATAATATAATAATTATTTTAGCAAAAATGTTTATTTTTAATTTACAATCTGTAGAAGCTATGAGAATAGGAAGGTTCAAATCTTTTGTGAAGCATCACAGCACAGTTGAAAAATATATGGCAAATAAAAATCCGAAATGGATGATGTTGGAAGATAGATGGGAAGGGTTGAGTGGAACTGAAGGGTGGGACTAATAACAAGATAAACAATGTAGGGCATACGGGATCTGTGAAATGTGTATAGGTGCGGAGCTTTTGTGAAATAGCACAGTTACAAGTGGAAATAAAATTGGATGGACAACAGAAATAGAGGAAGGACTAAGAACAAACAAGAGAGAACTATTATAAAGTAGTCTGTGTCTGTAAAATAGGTATAAGATGTATAAATTGAAGGTAAAAGCAGAAGTGTTTATTAGTTTACTCCAATTGGGGGAGCGGTGGTAGGGTTGCGGGGAATAATAATAAAGGTATATTCTTTAAAAAAGTATGTATGTCTATATAGGTATGTGTATGTATATATGTATATATGTATGCATGCGTGTATGGATATATATATTTACCCAAAAAATATGGGGGATTGGAAATGATGCAGACAATTACATTGGAAGCAACATTCTTTCCGCAATATTAAGCTGATCCACCCCTAAAAAAATAATAATAATAATAATAATAATAAAAATAAAAAATAATAAAAATAAAATAAAAACATATAATAAAAAATAAAAAAAACAAAGACGTCCCACAGCCTTTGTCTCAACTCATCTACTTTATTTCCCCCTCTGCTATATTTATATTTATCATGTTTTCAGCTGTCTCTTTTAGAGCAGGAAATGCACTTGCCTTGTTTTGACATATCTTCATCTGGAGAGCTTTGAGTCACTATGTAATATTTATGCGAGTGAAACATTGAATATCCTGCACTGTAAAGCATCTGTGATGTGTTAGTCCATATGTTTTTTTTTGAGGGGGGGGGGATATGTGCAAAAGTGCATCTGGGACTTGGATATGTCTGTGTTTGATCTAAATTTGATTTCTGCATGTGTGTGTGTGTTCCACAGCTGTTGCGTAGCTCCTTGGTCAACAACCGTACCCAGGCCAAAGTTGCAGAGGAGCTGGGCATGCAGGAGTTCGCAATCACTAACGACAAAACTAAACGGCCAGTGGCCCTCCGGACCAAGACCCTTGCTGACCTGCTGGAATGTACGTATACAGTTCACAGCCCTTTTGAATATACATTTGCCGCTAAATATATTGGCACCCTTGTACTTTTCCTAAATAATTCCCTTTTTTCTTCTAAAATAAGTAGAAATTGAAAAAATGTTTGATCTCCACACGTTATTTGATTTTCAACATTGCAGAACAATTTTCTATAAACTTAGGTTAACAATAAAACATTTTTTGAATAAAGACAAATGACAGGGACAACATTATTGGCACCCCGGAGCTAGTACTTGGTTGCACAGCCATTTGCCAAGATAACTGCGGACAAATGCTTCTTGTAGTTTCAATGAGCTTCCTGCACCGTTCTACTGGACGATTGGCCCACTCTTCAGCAGCAAACTGTTTTCAGAACTCGGCATAGGTTTTGGATGTGGTTCAGATCTGGACTCTTTGATCGACAATTGAGAACAGTCCAGCGTTACTTCTTGAACCATTCCTGGGTGCTTTTTGATGTGTGTTCGGGGTCATTGTCCTGCTGGATGACCCATAACCTTTATTTACTAAATTAAAATTGTAAACTGAAGTTGACAAAAATTAAAGGTAACTTATTTTTGAAAAATTGGGAAGTATTTAAGAAAAGTGACAATATATTTGACCGCAACTGTATATAATATATGCCATTTAGCAGACACTTTAACAAAAGCGACTTAGTCATGCATGCATACATTTTACGTAAGGGTGGTCCCAGGAATCGAACCCACTATCCTGGCATTGCAAGTGCCATGCTCTCTCTACTGAGCTACAGAGGACCACAATCATTGTCATTTCATGTGTACTGAATTTACAAGGTCTCTCTTCTGACTTCTCACTTAAAAACGGATCGATTGCCATTTGGTGTGTACTGCATGTATGTCCGAAGACTCTCCTTTCTCTCTGTCTCAGATTTTTAAACATGAACCATTATCATTTTTCATTTATTGTACGAACAAGGCATAGATATCCTTTAATTAATGGATTATACCGTGCATTCGGAAAGTATTCAGACTCCTTCACTTTTTCCACATTTTGTTACATTACAGCCTTATTCTAAAATGTTTTTTTTTTTTTTTACAACAAATCTACACACAATACCCCATAACAACAAAGCAAATACAGGTTTTTAGAAATTATGTCAAATGTTACATTTACGTAAGTATTCAGACCCTTTACTCAGTACTTTGTTGAAGCACCTTTGGCTGTGATTAAAGCCTTGAGTCTTCTTGGGTATAACGCTACAAGCTTGGCCCACCTGTATTTGGGGAGTATCTCCCATTCTTCTCTGCAGATCCTCTCAAGCTCTGTCAGGTTGAATGGGGAGCGTTGCTGCACAGATATTTTCAGGTCTCACCAGAGATGTTCGATTGGGTTCAAGTCCGGGCTCAGGCTAGGCCACTCAAGGACATTCAGAAACTTGTTCCGAAGCCACTCCAGCATTGTCTTGGCTGTGTGCTTTGGGTCGTTGTCCTGTTGGAAGGTGAACCATCGCCCCAGTCTGAGGTCCTGAGCGCTCTGGAGTAGGTCTTCACCAAGGATCTTTCTGTACTTTGGTCCGTTCATTTTTTCCTTGATCCTGACTAGTCTCCCAGTCCCTGCTGCTGAAAAACTTCCCCACAGCATGATGCTCCCACCACCATGCTTCACCGTAAGGGTGATGCCAGATTTCCACCAGACGTGATGTTTGGCATTAAGGCCAAAGAGTTGTCTTGGTTTCATCAGACCAGAGAATCTTGTTTCTCATGTCTGAGAGTCTTTAGGTGCCTTTTGACAAACTCCAAGCGGGCTGACATGTGCCTTTTACTGAGGAATGGCTTCCATCTGGCCACTCTACCATAAAGGCCTGATTGGTGGAGTGCTGCAGAGATTGTTGTTCTTCTGGAAATTTCTCCCATCTCCACAGAGGAACTCTGGAGTTCTGTCAGAGTGACCGTCAGGTTTTTTGTCGCCTCCTTGCACTAGGCCCTTCTCCCTCGATTGCTCAGTTTGATCGGGCAGCCAGCTCTAGGAAGTGTCTTGGTGGTTCCAAAAATCTTCCATTTAAGAATGAGGGAGGCCACTGTGTTCTTGGGGACCTTCAATGCTGCAGTCATGTTTTGGTACCCTTCCCCAGATCTGTCCCTCGACACAATCCTGTCTCGGAGCTCTACGGATAATTATTTCGACATCATGGCTTGGTTTTTGCACTGACATGCACTGTTCACTCTGGGACCTTATATAGACAGGTGTGTGCCTTTCCAAATAATGTTCAATCAATTGAATTTACCACAGGTGGACTCCAATCTAGTTTTAGAAACATTTCAAGGATGATCAATGGAAACACGATGCACCTGAGCTCAATTTCGAGTTTCATAGCAAAGGGTCTTAATACTTTTTTATATATTTCTGTTTTTTGCTTTGTCATTATGGGGTATTGTGTGTAGATTTATGAGGATTTTTATTTATTTAATCAATTTTAGAATAAGGCTATATCTTAACAAAATGTGGAAAAGAGGTCTGAATACTTTCCGAATGCACTGGATATGTAAATCTGTGGTATCCCTTTTTGGACAATGCTCTGTCCTTGAGGTTTTGAAAATTGTCGTTTGCATGTTTTTGTACGTCGGCTACATGACCTCTCATCTCTCCTTGACGTCTTTAAACCTTGAACTATTGGCGTTTTCCATCTTCTCTTTCCTTCATCAAAGGCCAGTAAGAGATGTTTAATTGTCCTGTGGGAGTACATGGACCTGGCCTTGTCCTTTGGCTTCTGGGCCCTTTGCTGCTTGCTTGGTGACCGGAGGGTTGATGAATGAGTCTGAGGGCTCTGTGTCATGGCTAGTGAAAATACATGTTACAGCCCTCCCTCCACTCACTTGGCCTTCCAGTCTTCAGACATCAAGGCTGAGACTGTGTCCCAAATGGCACCGTATTCCCTACATAGTGCACTACTTTTGACCAGGGCTCATATGCATCTGATCAAAAGTAGTGCACTATGTAGCTAGCAGGTTGCCATTTGGGACGAATCCTGAGACCAGGCCTGAGCATTAAGGGGTTGGGGGGTATTGGGCGGGCTCAAGTGGCAGCAGCATGACGAGGTGTACCATACTGGATGCTCTTCAAAGGCCAAGACACAAGAGGATGACATGCACCGTACACACACACACACACACACACACACACGATTTGAACATGAAACACTCAGGGAGAGCGTCTTAAATCCATCAAAGGCAACATTATATAGGGAGAACTTTGTACTTGGTGCCACATACACGCACACACACAATAGAGGTCGACCGATTATGATTTTTCAACGCCGATACCGATTATTGGAGGACCAAAAAAAGCCGATACCGATTAATCGGCCGATTTTTATTTATTTATTTGTAATAATGACAATTACAACAATACTGAATGAACACTTATTTTAACTTAATATAATACATTAATAAAAATCAATATAGCCTCAAATAAATAATGAAACATGTTCAATTTGGTTTAAATAATGCAAAAACAAAGTGTTGGAGAAGAAAGTAAAAGTGCAATATGTGCCATGTAAAAAAGCTAACGTTTAAGTTCCTTGCTCAGAACATGAGAACATATGAAAGCTGGTGGTTCCTTTTAACATGAGACTTCAATAGTCAAAGGTATATGGAATACATATGGTATAGAGAGAAATAGTCCTATAAATACTACATTAATAACTACAACCTAAAACCTCTTACCTTGGAATATTGAAGTCTCATGTTAAAAGGAACCACCAGCTTTCATATGTTCTCATGTTCTGAGCAAGGAACTTAAACTTTAGCTTTTTTACATGGCACATATTGCACTTTTACTTTCTTCTCCAACACTTTTGTGCCAATACTAGGCACTTTAGTATTGCCAGTGTAACAGTATAGCTTCCGTCCCTCTCCTCGCTCCTACCTGGGCTCGAACGAGGAACACATCGACAACAGCCACCCTCGAAGCAGCGTTACCCATCACTCCACAAAAACCGCGGCCCATGCAGAGCAAGGGGAACAACTACTCCAAGTCTCAGAGCGAGTGACGTTTTAAACGCTATTAACGTGCACCCCGCTAACTAGCTAGCCATTTCACATCGGTTACACCAGCCTAATCTCGGGAGTTGATAGGCTTGAAGTCATAAACAGCGCAATGCGTGAAGCTGAGTGAAGAGCTGCTGGCTAAACACACGAAAGTGCTGTTTGAATGAATGCTTACGAGCCTGCTGCTGCCTACCACCGCTCAGTCAGACTGCTCTATCAAATCATAGACTTAATTATAACATAATAACATATAGAAATACAAGCCTTAGGTCATTAATATGGTCGAATCCGGAAACTATAATTTCGAATTTCAGTGAAATACGGAACCGTTCCGTATTTTATCTAACGGGTGGCATCCATAAGTCTAAATATTGCTGTTACATTGTACATCCTTCAATGTTATGTCATAATTACGTAAAATTCTGTCAAATTAGTTCGCAACGAGCCATTGCCTCCCAAACTTTTGCATATACCCTGACTCTGCGTGCAATGAACGCAAGAGAAGTGACACAATTTCACCTGGTTAATATTGCCCGCTAACCTGGATTTCTTTTAGCTAAATATGCAGGTTTAAAAATATATACGTGTATGGGTTTTAAGAAAGGCATTGATGTTTATGGTTAGGTACACGTTGGAGCAACGACAGTCTTTTTTCCGCGAATGCTCACGGCATCGATTATATGCCACGCAGGACACTAGATAACTACACATGGTGGATGATATTACTAGTTTAACTAGTGATTATGATTGATTGATTGTTTTTTATAAGATAAGTTTAATGCTAGCTAGCAACTTACCTTGGCTTCTTACTGCATTCGCGTAACAGGCAGGCTCCTCGTGGAGTGCAATGAGAGGCAGGTGGTTAGAGCGTTGGACTAGTTAACTGTAAGTTTGCAAGATTGAATCCCCGAGCTGACATGGTAAAAATCTGTCGTTCTGCCCCTGAACAAGGCAGTTAACCCACCGTTGAACAAAAATATAAACGCAACATGCAACGATTTCAAAGATTTTACTGAGTTACAGTTCATATAAGGCAATCAGTCAATTGAAGTAAATTCATGGGGGCCGTGCATTATCATGCTGAAACATGGTGATGGCAGCTGATGAATGGCACGACAATGGGCCTCAGGATCTCATCACGGTATCTCTGCTTTCAAAATTCAATTGTGTTTGTTGTCCGTAGCTTATGTCTGGTCATACCATAACCCGACCGCCACCATTGGGGCACTCTGTTCACGAGGTTGACATCAGCAATCCGCTCTCCAACACCGCCATACCCATCTGATTCATCCGTGAATAGCACACTTCTCCACCATGCCAGTGGCCATCGAAGGTGAGCATTTGCCCACTGAAGTCAGTCATGATGCCGAACTGCAGTCCGGTCAAGACCCTGGTGAGGAAGACGAGCACACAGATGAGCTTCCCTGAGACCGTTTCTGACAGTTTGTGCAGAAATGCTTAGGTTGTTCTAACCCACTGTTTCATCAGCTGTCCAGTTGGCTGGTCTCAGACGATCCCGCAGCTGAAGAAGCCAGATGTGGAGGTATTGGTCTAGCGTGATTACACGTGGTCTGCGGTTGTGAGGCCGGTTGGAGGTACTGCCAAATTCTCTAAAACGATGTTGAAGGCAGCTTAATTCTATAGCAAATGCTTTGGTGGATATTCCTGCAGTCAGCATGCCATTTGCATGCTCCCTCAAAACGTGAGACGTCTGGCATTGTTGTGTGACCGATGCACATTTGAGTGGCCTTTTTTTGTCCCCAGCACAAGGTGCACCTGTGTAATGAAAACACTGCAGTGTAGCTCAGTTGGTAGATTATGGCACTTGCAACGCCAGGGTTGTGGGTTCGATTCCCACGGGGGCCCTGGTCAAAAATAGTGCACTATATAAGGAAAAATGTGCCATTAGGGACACAGCCTATCTCTACATGGCAACTGAAATATTACTTATTACCTCCTCTCTTCACTTTGACTCCAGCCTGCCTTCTCTTGTGTGTAAGGTGAGAATAAAACACTGTGTAGTAGAATGTGGTGACATGCGACAGGTGTGTAGTCTGAAGAGACTGGGTGGAAACCCAAAAATGGTTTAGACAACCTGAACAAGGGGGATGACCGGTGTGTAGTCTGAAGGGACTGGGAGGAGACACAAAAATGGTTTAGACAACCTGCACTAGACTTTGACTTCTTTCATTCTTGCTCAGTTTAGAGAAAAACTGAAGAAATGCCGAATTTACGTCATTAAAATGTGCATCGAAAACAGCATAAGAATGTATCACTTATATTCATAATACAGGTCATTTATTTTCTTGATGGGAGAATTGAATAGTTAAAAAACATTACTTTGAAAACATTTAAGAGCTAGAGGCTGTTATTGTACAGTCTGACAGTAGACAGACTAGGTTATATTACCTTTTTTTTAAACTATGGTACCGCTAACGTTACTGCTCTGGCTGAAATATTCTCTCTTCAAATGGCCCTTTCCAGCACGGTTCCATTAACTATGGTGGAAGATCATATTTATTTTTATATTTAGTGTGTTAGTATGTTCCATTTCCTTTTGATGTCTGTGCAACTCGTATGGAGCCTTTATTATCGAGTCCAAGGCCAATATCAACGAAGCATCTCGGAGTAGCAGTGCCAATCTAGGATCTGTCCATTTAACCTTATTCATTAGGATCTAAAATATATATTTTTTTAAGGATCCTAGATCAGCACTGCTACTCTGAAACGCTTTGTATATATGGGCCCAGATAGGCAGCAGACAGCCATCATGGTCTATCCGGTTCCGTTCAGTCCACATATACACCCCCTTCCAGTATACCCATTCCATAACCTCCTCCTCTCCTCTCGTGTTAATGGTGTTCTCAACCACAAAGCAGATTTTGTATTTGTACGACGTTACTTCTTAAACATCGACTCTCCCTTTCATCCCTTCCGTTATGTAGCCTCTCCTCTCTTTCATCCCTCGTTCATTGTTCTTTCCTCTCCTCTTCTGTCGTCGGCAGCTTTCATCGCGGCGCTCTACATCGATAAGGATCTGGAGTACGTTCACACCTTCATGAACGTCTGCTTCTTCCCTCGACTGAAGGTGAGTGAGCGTGTGTGTGAGTGAGCGTGTGTGTGAGCGTGTGTGTGTGCGCGCGATCTCCCCTGTGCGCCTGAGCGCGTGCATGTCTGAAGGTGAGGTCTCACTCACTCTCCTCTGATCCCATCGACAGCCAGCATCCCCACGACCGCGAGAGAGGCCACTCACTCGCCAATCAATGACCACTCTTCTCTTCTCTATGTACCACCGGTAGAGAGTGGAGGCGGCAGAAGCTAATGGCTAAACTAATAGCACTAGCATTGACGAGCGGCACTCAAGTGGTGCTTGACTCGTCAACGGTCTTAGCATGGCTGTACAGTCCTATATTGTAGTCATCTTTAATGGGCGCCGGTTGCGGTTGGTTCTATGCTAGCACTGTTATTGGGTTGTTACTGACTGTTTAGATATTGATCCCCTACCACCGCTGGTGTAGCCAGCACTGTTCTGTTCTACGGTGCTGTTGTTTCTCAAGTGTTTCAGGTGGTGGGTGTGGTGTTCATTCAGAAAGACCTCCGTTAAGCCTCCTCTCGTATTAGATGGCAGGAGGTGTGACGTATCAGTAAATTGGTGAGATTTAGAGAAGTGAGTCTCTGTAAGATGAATAGGTTGGTGGACCTGCCACCCTCCTTCTCCCTCTTCTCCTCCTCTCCCTCCCTCCCTCCCTTTAGAGAAGACATTCTGTCTGTAGGATGAATAGGTTGGTGGACCTGCTTCTTCCTGTTAGAATGGTCGAGAGAGACTACTGCTTCCACACACACACACACACACACTACCTCCTTCACACACACACACACACATCCTGCACACTGTGTGAAGGTGATGGCTCAGCCTACAATGGTGTACTAATTGCTGTCTGTGTGGGTCTCCTGGGAATGTGGGTGGCCATGGAGGAGCTGAACCGTGTGTGTGTGTGTGTGTGTGTGTGTGTGTGTGTGTGTGTGTGTGTGTGTGTGTGTGTGTGTGTGTGTGTGTGTGTGTGTGTGTGTGTGTGTGTGTGTGTGTGTGTGTGTGTGTGTGTACATAGGCGACTACAGAGAGAGAGAGAGAGAGAGAGAGCACCTCATTTCCACTTCCAACAGAAAGTTGTGAAAAAGACCAACACATCTCTTCACATAGCCTTTCAGACGTTGTCCCAAAGGGCACCCTATTCCCTATATAATAATGTGGTGGGTGCTTATATTTGTTCCGGGCCCCATAGGGGCCACCATTCCCTAAAGTAATGCACTATGTAGGGAATAGGGAGCAATTTTGGACATAGGGCTCTGGTTTCTAAGAGGCTATTACTGCTTTATAGAATCTTCTGGAAGAAAGTAAAAGGACATATATGGAACCATTATGTCAGTGTAGGCTTTACACGTGTGTACACCTGTGTGTATGTACACGTGTATGTATTGTGCAATTTATGTGCATGTGTTTTGGTATCAAAGCAGCCAGTACACATCTCTTATTTCCCTCTCCCAGAGAGGGAGAGGGAACGCCAAAGAGGGAGCAAGAGAGAGCATTGGCTACAAGGCATGCAGAACCCATCTTTGTAGAAAATTAATAGGAACAGACAGTTATAGATTCAAAGTGTCCCTTTTTTTATAACAGGGCTGCTTTCCAGTTAATGGAAGTGCTTTTAGAAGTCCCTTTGGATTGGAGAATGTATCAGGCCTGCACACCTGGGAGACTCCCAGACAGACCCTGAGAGAGAGCTCTGTATTTCTGTCTCTGCTAGGAGCAGGCTGGAGACGCTTGTGTCTTAAGTAGCCTGTGATTTGTGCCCACCGCAGAGAGAGAAAAGTCAGGGAGATGGAGAGAGCGGAGAGGCCGAGAGCGCCAGAGAAGAACAAAAAGTGATAGTAGGATAAGAGGTGGAAAGCAGGAAAGAGTCAGGGAAGCAATGAAAGTAGGGGAAAGGGAGATGAATAGAGGTAGAGTTTGTAATTGTTACTCTACAGTATTTGTAATGTGTAAAGCATGTGTGTGTGTTGCAGGAGTTTATCCTAAACCAGGATTGGAACGATCCTAAATCCCAGCTCCAACAGTGCTGCCTGACACTGCGCACGGAGGGCAAGGAGCCCGACATACCCCTCTACAAGTAAGCTACTGCTCCCTCCATACAACTTGTTCTCCTGCCCCCCCCCCCCCACATTAACCACACACAGGCAACCTTGAACGGCTCCCCTAACAAGAACATAGTGAATGGATGTGCTGTGTTGTATAAAGGTCTTTGTTGTTGGGATAAAAAGCACCACTTCCAAAGAAACCTGTTATTTGACAAAAGGTCAAGGGGCAAGTGCAGGTGTTGCTACACGTGGTCTGCCACTGCGAGTACGATCAGCTGTCCGTCCTGTCTCCCTGTAGCGCTGTCTTAGGCGTCTCACAATACGGACATTTCAATTTATTGCCCTGCCACATCTGCAGTCCTCATGCATCCTTGCAGCATACCTAAGGCACGTTCACGCAGATGAGCAGGGACCCTGGGCCTCTTTCTTTTGTTTTTTTTCCAGAGTCAGTAGAAAGGCCTCTTTAGTGTCCTAAGTTTTCATATCTGTGACCTTAGTTGCCTACCGTCTGTAAGCTGTTAGTGTCTTAACAACCGTTCCACAGGTGCATGTTCATTAATTGTTTATGGTTCATTGAACAAGCATGGGAAACAGTGTTTAAACCCTTTACAATGAAGATCTGTGAAGTTATTTAGATTTTTACGAATTATCTTTGAAAGACAGGGTCCTGAAAAAGGAGTTTATATATATATACAGTACCAGTTAAAAGTCTGGACATACCTACTCATTCCAGAGTTTTTCTTAATTTTTACTAATTTCTACATTGTAGAATAATAGTGAAGACATCAAAACTATGAAATAACACATATGGAATCATGTAGTAACCAAGAAAGTGTTAAACAAATCAAAACAATTTTTATATTTGAGATTCTTCAAAGTAGCCACCCTTTGCCTTGATGACAGCTTTGCACACTATTGGCATTCTCTCAATCAGCTTCATGACGTGGTCACCTGGAATGCATTTCAATTAACAGGTGTGCCTTGTTAAAAGTTAATTTATGGAATGTCTTGTTTTCCTAAATGCGTTTGAGCTAATCAGTTGTGTTGTGACAAGTTAGGGCTGGTATACAGAAGATACCTCTATTTGGTAAAAGACCATGTCCATATTATGGCAAGAAGAGGTCAAATTAGCAAAGAAAAACAGCAGTCCATCATTACATTAAGATGTGAAGGTCAGTGAATCCGGAAAATGTCAAGAACTTTGAAAGTTTCTTCAAGTGCAGTTGCGAAAGCCAAGCGCTATGATGAAACTGGCTCTCATGAGGACCGCCACAAGAAAGGAAGACCCTGAGTTACCTCTGCTGCAGAGGATAAGTTCATTAGAATTAACTGCACCACAGATTGAAGCCCAAACAAATACTTCACAGAGTTCAAGTAACAGACACATCTCAACATCAACTGTTCAGAAGAGACTGCGTGAGTCAGGCCTTCATGGTTGAATTGCTGCAAGGAAACCACTACTAAAGGACCATACAAATCAATACAAACATACATATTATGTGTGTCTGTACTGTACTGAATGTGTGACCTGCTTGGAAGTGACAGCTGACTAATGCTTCCTCATATCCCCATTTCTCTGGTTTCTGCCGCTTTCAGAGAGATTCTAATTCCAAGTGACAGTTTTCACTGTCGAGGTTTGTTTCAGAATTCAGCAGGGCTGAAGAACCGTTAGTATTTGTTCGGAACATGCCACAGGCTTCTTCATTTGTAAGTGAGAAATATGATTGAATTATTGATGAAATGCCGTAAGTGACCACATTGCATTAAAAATGAATAGCACCCCTGAAATAAGTAAATTGTTTGTTAATAATTTAGGCTGTCGGTGTGTGGTTTATGCTAATGTTAACATTTTAGACATCTACAAGTGTTGTTTACTTGTACTCCCTTCTCCCTGCTGATATCTAACTAAAAATGGTGATGTCAAATGTATTTTTAAATGTTTCATATGATATGAATGTGATATCGTTTTCCATGACTTTCTCCCTGAGTTTGCTGGTTGCTCATGTATTTCTACGTAACACCAAAGCCTGCTGGGGACTGTCAGAGAGCATTATCATTCTTTTTTGTCTTTGTAGCAGAAGAACACACATACTTTAACCATCCAGAGATGATGGGTGGCCTTTTTCTTGTTTAACTGTCCCTCAGATGGCTTCTGTACACTGTCAAACCACGCCCAGACGAATCAAAGTATTCTCCTGTATTTTCCTCTCTCTCTCTTTCATCTCTCTCTGGAGATGCATTATATTAGCTCCAAACGAAAATGTTTGTTGTCTTGTTCTTTTCCAGAAGGACGATACCAACATCGAGTGTCCTTGAACTTTCTCACGTCTGTCATTATTTCTCGCTTGCTCCTTTTTTCTTCTCCGTCGCTCATCCCACTCTCCTTTTCATCCGTTTGCTATAGGACCCTGCAGACAGTGGGGCCGTCTCACGCGCGAACCTACACTGTGGCTGTGTACTTCAAAGGAGAGAGAATAGGCTGTGGCAAGGGCCCAAGGTACGTAGACCACCCACCCATTAGGCCGAGTTAGTATGTGTCCCAAATGCCACCTTAGTCCCTATATAGTGCACTACTTTTTGACCACTTTTGACTACTTTTTTTGGTTCTTGGTCAAAAGAAGTGCACTACACAGGGAATAGAGTGGCATCCGGGATGCAGTCTTCAGTGTGCACCGCTCTGCTCAATGCACGGCTAATGGGCTCTTGAAATAATGGCCATGTTTTATTGATGGTGTTTATTATAGCAATTAAGCTCTGTGGCTGTTCTATTGGGAGGGACTTTATGCGGAATGAAAATGAATCGATTCATTATTGAATTGACATAAATGGTATTATAGAAACATCATTTTGAGGAGGGGAAATGCCCTGTGAGAGCGAGAGATCGCACACAGTGAGTCTTTCTCCAGAGCTAGCTTAGCTCTGGTCCAGGACATTAATGTGGTTTGCTAACGCTGAGCCTGCCTTCACTAACGCCCTGGACTAGAGCTAGGGCTAGCTGGGATGGCTGGGGAAATGCTCTGTGACAAAAAGAGAGTCCGCACACAGTGTGTCTTAAGTTGTGGCACAATAGGCACCCTGTTCCCTTCTGGTCAAATGTAATGCACTATGAAGGGAATAGGGTGCCATTTGAGACAGATTTTCTCCAGGGCTAGCTAGAGTTTTGTTTGGTTCTACCTGTGATGTTTCTCTTCAGAGGGATGGGGGGAAATGATGGGGAGGCTTTTATAAAGAACCGTAGGGTAAAGAAAATGTGAATCGCTGCGTGAAGGAAGACCCTTTCAGAGAGGAGATAAAACCATTCTACTCAGCTTAAGAATAATACAAAATCCATCAAACATCTCTCACCCCTCTGCATTGAAAATCCCTCTCATGGCCCTCTTGAAAGAGCGCTCTCTGCCTCTAAGCTGGCGATAACTTTGTCCCCTCCATAGTATCTCTACCCAGCTTACTGTTTTATATTTACTAAACGTAAGCCCCGTTACCCCCCCCCCCCCCGACACTTGCCTATGATCACATAATATAATATTTACAGAGAGCAATACGGTAAACAGTGTACATGCTGAGAGAGCGCCTGGCCCAAAGGCTTAGCTACCTCTGTGAGATGTATGCATGGTGCTAGCTACCTGGGAGGCTTTGGAGAAAAACATTTTTATATAATCCTCTGTCATTGGCATGCTCTCAGACTACAGCATTTGAAAGGGATGTTTTGAATATGCTAAATACCTTTTCTTTCTTGTCCGTCTTTCCCCTCTTTTTTTTTTCTTTTCTTATTTGTTGATTTATTTTTTCTTCTCCTTTTCAATCTAGTATCCAACAGGCGGAGATGGGAGCTGCTATGGACGCACTCGAGAAATGTGAGTAGTTTGAAGAAGAAGTTGGAACCACCACTATGTGTAATATGTTTAAGCCCTTCACATACATGTAGTACCCTGCTTTGGTTCTTTTGTTCAATATTAGCTTTGTCTTTTCAAATATTTTTCAAAATTACTGCCAAAGTGTAGTGGCCCGTCCAGTCATTTGAAGAGGTTTGAACCACCTCCTCGTTTTTAAGCCTTTCACAAATAGCATATACCCTGCTTTGGTGTCTTTTAAAATACGAAATGGCTGCCAAAGAGCTTTGGAGAGCGGTGGTCACTGCCCTGTCCAGTCGGTTGGCTGCTGGATACGGAGCATTAGCCTGTTTGAAGAGAAAGTCCAGAGCACAGCTAGCATGTGGCCTGGCCTGCTTGCATTATGGGCCAAGGATGCTAAGCTAACACCAGCTAAGGGCTCTCTGCAATGCTAATAGCCTTGGAGGACCTTGTTGAAGTCTCTGTTTGGTGTATTTAAAACAAAAGGGACAAAATGAGAATGGGCCTTGGTCTGTGTGTGAGACTTGTCTAGTATGATCCCGGGTTCTTGAGCTGTGTAGTGCTGTGAGTCGCATCTTAGGGCATAGGGTTCCATTTGGGAAGCAGACTATTTGGAACCCTATGTAACAATTCACCAATTTGCATCGGTTGCTGGTTTAAATGTTTAAGATATGAGTGCATCGGTCTGCGGGACCCCAAACCGATCCAAATGTAGCATGATTCGGTCAGAATATCCATTCAAATGTTACGAATCGCTGGTTCACTAAAATGTTTTACTCAATTACTCAAATGACTTTCTATCTTCTGAAAATACCTAATCTTTTGTGACAACTATGCAGTCTGACAACTCTCCTTCAGTGTCGGACTAAGCATGTAATTATGTTGACAGTCATTGATCTACAAGTCATTTTGCATGCCGATCAACCCCAGGCAATATCAGTAGCCTAGACAAATTGCGCGCTGCGCGTTTCTTCGCTCACTGACAAACGAGAGGTAGGCCTATTAGTGATCTGGCATGTCTGCGTGTGATTTTCAGCTTTCAAAAGATTGTAAAATGACTTGCGCAATATTTGACTTTATTCTTTGCGTGATAACAAATGTAATTTGCGAGGTAATTTTTATCAAATGTGCTGTTTACAATTGTGTTTTACTGGAGGGGCTTACATTAGATTTTATTTAGATTGTTCAGGTTCACCATCACAAATAGTTCTGGTAGTTTTGCTTGAAACAATTTGTTTCAGACCCCTTGACTACTACATTTTATTTTGTAACAGCCTTATTCTAAAATGGATTAAATAAATTAAACATCCTCATCAATCTACACAATACCCCATAATGACAAAGCGAAAACAGGTTGATAGAAATGTTTGCAAATGTATAAAGAAAAAAAAAAATAGGGAAAGGGAGATACCTAGTCAGTTGTACAACTGAATGCCTTCAACTGAAATGTCTTCTGCATACCTTATTTACGTAAGTATTCAGTCCCTTTCCTATGAGACACGAAATTGAGCGCAGGTGCACATGTTTCCATTGATCATCCTTGAGATGTTTCTACAATTTGATTGCAATCCACCTGTGGTAAATTCAATTGATTGGACATGATTTGGAAAGGCACACACCTGTCTATATAAGGTCCCACAGTTGAGAAGTGCATGTCCGAGCAAAGACCAAGCCATGAGGTCGAAGGAATTGTCCGTAGAGCTCCGAGACAGGATAATGTCGCGGGACAGATCTGGGGAAGGGTACCAAAACATTTCTGCAGTATTAAAGGTCCCCAATAACACGGTGGCCTCCATCATTCTTAAATGGAAGAATGGAACCACCAAGAAATTGGAACCACCAAGACTCTTCGTAGAGCTGGCTGCCCGGCCAAACTGAGCAATCGGGGGAGATGGGCCTTGGCAGGGAGGTGACCAAGAACCCAAAGGTCACTCTGACAGAGCTCTAGTCCCTTTGTGGAGATGGGAGAACTTTCCAGAAGGACAACCATCTCTGCAGCAATCCACCAATAGGGCCTTTATGGTAGAGTGGCCAGAAGCCACTCCTTAGTAAAAGGCACATGACAGCCCGCTTTGAGTTTTCTAAAAGGCACCTAAAGACTCTCAGACCATGAGAAACAAGATTTTCTGGTCTGATGAAACCCAGATTGAACTCTTTGGCCTGAATGCCAAGCATCACGTGTGGAGGAAACCTGGCACCATCCCTATGGTGAAGCATGGTGGTTGCAGCATCATGCTGTGGGGATGTTTTTCAGCGACCAGGACTGGTAGACTAGTCAGGATAGAGGGAAAGATGAATGGAGCAAAGTACAGAGATCCTTTATGAAAACCTGCTCCAGAGCGCTCAACCTCAGACTGGGGTGAAGGTTCACCTTCCAACAGGACAACGACCCTAAGCACACAGCCAAGACAACGCATGAGTGGTTTTGGGACAAGTCTCTGAATGTCCTTGAGTGGCCCAGCCAGAGCCCGGACTTGAACCCGATCGATCATCTCTGGAGAGTCCTGATAAAAGCTGTGCAGCGACACTCCCCATCCAACCTGACAGAGTTTGAGAGGATCTGCAGAGAAGAATTGGAGAAACTCCCCAAAAATAGAGAGGTGCCAAGCTTGTGGCGTCGTACCCAAGAAGACTCGAGGCTGTAATCACTGCCAAAGGTGCTTCAACAAAGTACTGATTAAAAGGTCTGAATACTTGTGTAAATATAATATTTAAGTTTTTTATTTTTTATTAATTAGCTAACATTTCTAAACTAGTTTTTGCTTTGTCATTATTGGATATTGTGTGTAGATTGAGAAAATATTTTTTTTTAATCAATTTTAGAATAAAGCTGTAACCTATCAAAATGTGGAAAAGGGCAAGGGGTCTGAATAATTTCCAAAGGCACTGTATGTGGACATTTTTAGACATACAGGAAAATATATTTTCAATCACTTTTGCTACCCTCACTGCATGGTCGACGCAGGAGAAGCGTTGTCTATTTTAATATCGAAGAATATTTCTGGTCATAGGAACAACATGAATTTGTGCATGAAGCAGATGCGGTGCGACTTGAGTTTCGCCATCAGGTGGAAGACTGTGCTCCCTCTCTCTGGTCAGTCTCACCGGAGGAAAGGAAGGAGAGAGCAGGGACCGTGAGAGGCGGACCCTCTGCCGCTTTCTCCCTCCCTCCTCTGAGACGTTTTTTCATAACTGGGAACTCGGAAATCTCTGACTTCCGACTTCAGTGCATTCAAGACAACTGCGATACAATTGGGATTTTTTTTTTGAACGGTCATCCAAATCGGAACTCCAAGTCAGAAGTTCAGGCATCTTTCTAGATAGAGCTCCGACTTTCCGACCTGAAGATCACTGACATGATTTGACCTCGTTTCTTTGTTGTTGTTTTTTGTAATTGGTTGTTTTGAAAGCGTCATGACCACCAGATGCAGTCCAGTAAAATAATAAAAATAATAATTTGCAAATGATTTCTATTTATGCTCAGCTATGCCTCGCAAGTGCTACACCAACTGAGCTATTTTGTTATCAACACTCAAGTTTTTTTTCATTTGCATTGCCTCATTCACTGCCAGGTAAAACACAATTATAGGCTCTCAGAACCTGATATGAAAGAAATCCCCGTCATCATCATCCCCATACACCAATCACCTCCTCCGAAACTCTGCATATCTATGTGCATGTGTAATGCATTAGTTTGAATACATTGAGAGTTAGGTGTGTGTGGATCAGTAACACATTAATCAACAGTACAATTTGTTCCTCTTCACCTGACCTAATTAGCGGGTAGCTGGGAGGAGCCAGCCTTGCTGGATTACGGAGGAAGCAGGCGAAGTTGCGAAGGTCACTAAGGTCAAAGATTTGATTTGGTTTCGACCTGCAAATGAGTCCCCTAGCGGCCTGTGATTGATACTGTTTGGGCATTCAAACCCTCGCTTTTATGAAACATTAGTGTCTTATTGTGCTTCTTTTTTTTTTTAACAACCCCTCTTCCCTCCTTATCTGGAGGCGTAGAGAAGAGATGCTCTCTCTCCCTCTCTCAATCCCCCCTCTCCTCCAATTCTTAATTCTCTCCATTCTCTCTCCCCTGTGTAATGCCCCTGTCATAGTGATTGATAGATGCTCATTACTAGTAAATGAACATTTCCCTCCTCATAAATTGCCGTTTCATGTGACTAGTTTAGCGATACCTCCTGAAAAGGTCAGTTCATTTAAAATCATCTCTCCCTGCAAAGCCTCCTCCTCTATCCTCCATCAGACATTACAAACTGTCCAGGTCTGCATCCCAAATGGCACCCTATGCCATTCATTGCCTTCAGAAAGTATTCACACCCTTTGACTTTTTCCGCATTTTGTTGCCACAGCCTTAATTTAAAATGGATTAAATTGAGATGTTTTGATACTAGCCTACACACAATATCCCATAATGTCAAAGTGGAATTAAGTTTTGTATTTATTTTTACACATTAATTAAAATGTGTAAAATGTCTTGAGTCAATAAGTATTCAGCCCCTTTGTTATGGCAAGCCTAAATAAGTTCAGGAGTAAAAATGTGTTTAACAAGTCACATTTTATTTTTTACATTTAACCTTTATTTAACTAGGCAAGTCAGTTAACTTATTCTTATTTACAATGACGGCCTACACCGGCCAAACCCAGGCGACGCTGGGCCAATGGTGCGCTGCCCAATGGGACTCCCAATCATGGCCGGTTGTGATTTTTTTATTTAACCTTTATTTAACTAGGCAAGTCGGTTAAGAACACATTCTTATTTACAATGACGGCCTAGGAACATTGGGTTAACTGCCTTGTTCAGGGGCAAAACGACATAGTTTTACCTTGTAAGCTTAGGGTTTCGTTCTAGCAACCTTTCGGTTACTCGTCCAACGCTCTAACCACTAGGCTACCTGCCGCCCAAAATACATGATACAGCCTGGATTCGAACCAGGGTGTCTCTAGTGACGCCTCTAGCACTGAGATGTGGTGCCTTAGACTGCTGTGCCACTCGGGAGCCCATAAAGTTGCATGGACTCACTCTGTGTGCAATAATGGGGTTTTAAATGATTTTTTAATGACTACCTCGTCTCAGTACCTCACACAATTGTCTGTAAGGTCCCTCAGTCGAGCAGTGAATTTCAAACACAGATTCAACCACTAAGACCAGGGAGGTTTTCCTATGCCTTGCAAAGAAGGGCACCTATTGGTGGATGGGTAAAGTTAAAAAGCAGACATTAAATATCCCCTTGAGCATGGTGATGTTATTAATTACACTTTCGATGATGTATCAATAAACCCAGTCACTACAAAGATGAGGAAGGAAACCGCTCAAGGATTTCACCATGAGGCCAGTGGTGACTTTAAAACAGTTTCAGAATTGAATGGCTGTGATAGGAGAACTGGGGATGGATCAACAACGTTTACTTACTCCACAGTACTAACCTAATTGACAGAGTGAAAAGAAGGAAGCATGTACTGAATAAAAATATTCCAAAACATGCACCTGCTTGCAATACGGCTCTAAAGTAAAACTACAAAAATGTGGAAAAGAAATGAACGTTATGTTTTGAATGCAAAACGTTATGTTTGGGGCAAATCCAACACATGACTGAGTAGTACCACTCATCATATTTTCAAGCTTGGTGGCTACATCATGTTATAGGTATGCTTGTCATCTGCAATTACTAGGGAGTTATTTTATTTAAAAAATTAACGGAATAGAGCTAAGCACAGGCAAAATCCGAGAGCAAAACCTGGTCTGCTTTCCATCAGACACTGGGAGACACAGTCACATTTCAGCAGGACAATATCCTAAAACACATTGCCAAATATACACTGGAGTTACTTACCAAGACGACATTGAATGTTCCTGGGTGGCCTAGTTACAGTTTTGACTTGAATTGGCTTGATAATCTATGGCAAGACTTGAAAATGGCTGTCTAGCAATGATCAATAACCAAATTGACAGAGCTTAAAGAATGTTTTAAAGAATAATGTGCCAGTGCTGTACAATCCAGGTGTGCAAAGCTCATAGAGACTCACAACTGTAATCATTGCCAAAGGTGATTGTAACATGTATTGACTCACGGGGTTGAGTACTTATCTAATCAAGATATTTTTTCTTCCACTTTGACTTTTAAAGTATTTTGTGTAGATTCTTAACAAATGACAATTAAATCCATTTTAATCCCACTTTTTGTAACAACAAAATGGGGGGAAAGCCAACATACTTTCTGAAGGATGTTGGGAATTAGTAGGGTGCCATTTTGGTTGCAACCTAGGGCTGCATTGGACTGTTTTTTCCCCCCTTTCCCAATAAAGCTAGCTACTTGCTGAGAGAGAGAGCGAGGCTCTCACTACAGTACGACTGAGACATGGAATGTGTTTAATGGCCCAGTGCAGTCAAAATCCAGTTTTTCTTGTGTTTTGTATCATATTGTACAGCAGCTGATAAAACTGTAACATTGGAAAGGTGTGAAGACGTTGGATCAGTGTTATTTCCTGATAGTGGCCGGGAGGGCTGGGCGATTTGGCCAAAATGTCACATTACAATAAGTTTCTTATTTGTGACGGTATGTTTCTGAATAATGAAAGTTTTAAGTATGTTTTTAAAAGAAGTGCATGACAATAGAAGTGCAACAAATGAATTCTACGTGATTTTAAATTGGCATTCTTTGTTTTGTTGGTTTAATGCTCGACAAAACTGATAGTAAAAGTAGTTCAATTTGTAATTTTTTTTGTTTATTTCGCAATTTATCAAAATATCGTTCTAAACGATATTGTACAAATCTACAGTGCCTTCAGAAAGTGTTCATACCCCTTGATTTATTCCACATTGTTATAGCCTGAATTCAAAATTGATTCAATGTATTTTCTCACCCATCTACACACTAATGACAAAGTAAAAAAAAAAAAAATATTAGAAATGTATGCAAATGTATTGAAAATTATATGGAGAAATATCTAATTTACATAAGAATTCACACCCCATAGTCAATACTTAGTAGAAGCACCTTATAGCAGTAATTATAGATGTGAGTCTTTCTGGGTAAGTCTATAAGAGCATTCCACACCAGGATTGTGCAATATTTGCCCATTATTTTTTTCAAAATTCTTCAAGCTTCAAGCTCTGTCAAATATTTTGTTAATCGTTGTTAGATGTCCTTTTTCAGGAGTTACCGTAGATTTTAATCAGAACTGTAGCTCTGCCACTCCAGGAACATTCACTGTCTTCTTGGTAAGCAACTCCAGTGTAGATTTGGCCTTGTGTTTTAGGTTATTGTCCTGCTGAAACAGGAATTCATCGCCCAGTGTCTGGTGGAAAGCAGACTGAACCAGGTTTTCCTCTAGGATTTTGCCTGTGCTAAGCTCCATTCAGTTTATTTTTTATCCTTGAAAAACTCCCCAGTTCTCAACGATTACAAGCATACCCATAACATGATGCAAAATATGGAGAGTGGTACTCAGTACTGTGTTGTATTGTATTTTCCACAAACATAACACTTTGTATTGCTTTGCCACACTTTTTCCAGTATTATTTTAGTCAGGATGCATGTTTTTGAATATTTGTATTCTGTACAGGCTTCCTTCTTTTCACTCTGTCAATAAGTTTAGTATTGTGGAGTAACTACAATGTTGTTGATCCATCCAACTCTTAACTGTTTTAAAGTCACCTTTGGCCTCATGGTGAAATCCCTAAGCAGTTTCCTTCCTCTATGGCAACTGAGTTAGGAAGGACTCCTGTATCTTTGTAGTGACCGGGTGTATTGATACACCATTCAAAGTGTAATTAATAACTTCACCATGCTCAAAGGGATATACAGGTGCCCTTCTTTGCGAGGCATTGGAAAACCTCCATGGTCTTTATGGTTGAATCTGTGTTTGAAACTAAAGGACCATACAGTTAATTGTATTTGTGGGGTACATAGTCATAAAAAAATTGTTAAACACTATTATTGCACACAAAGCGAATCCTATTATGTGACTTAAGAAAATGTACTTATTAAGGCTTGCCATAACAAAGGGGTTGAATACTTATTGACCCAAGACATTTCAAGGCCTTCTTTGGTATCGAGCCGCTTTAGAGTGAAATTAAGTTTTTGTTCAAACCGTACGACCGCCCAGCCCCCCCCCGTTTCCCCCCTGACAGGCAGCTTAAACGCAGCAGAAGAGAAGTAAAGAGGTAAGAGAGACAGAGCTGTGCTCAGCGCTCGCTCAGACAGCTCATTAAAGAGAAATGGGCCCAATATTTGGTGTTCGTTACGCTGTAGAGATCCGCTGCTGGCTCCAGGGATTCTCATTTTATTAATTGATGGCCTCTCATTTTGACAATCTCCTGCCTGTATCTGTCGAGGCAGAATTAAATGTTAACCAAGGCCTGAACTAGAGGAGGGGGTGCAAACAGAGCTAAGGCTGAGACTGTTAGGTAGGAGGAAGAGGGGAAAGGAGAGTAGAGAGAGAGAGAGGCAGCCCAGCGGCCTCACACACCTCGGCCCTGAAAGGTCGGAGAACATGAAATATACATAGGGAGACGAGTTAACCATTCATCAACACAACGCTCATCCTTTTTTTGGAGCAGCCGGAGATAGTTTTGTTCTCTCTTTATCTCTTTCACTCATCTGATATCACACGCTTTCTCTGTCTCCATTTCTCACCCTCTTCCCATCTCCGTCTCTCTCTCTCTCTCTCTCTCTCTCTCTCTCTCTCTCTCTCTCTCTCATGCTCTCTCTCTCTCTCTCTCTCTCTCTCTCTCATGCTCTCTCTCTCTCATGCTCTCTCTCTCTCATGCTCGCTCTCTCTCTCTCATGCTCTCTCTCTCGCTCTCTCTCATGCTCTCTCTCTCATGCTCTCAATCTATTCCTTTCTCCTTTATGCTCTTACTCTTGCTCTTTTTCTCTCTCTCGTGGTCTTTCAATCTCTTTTCTTTATCACCACCACTTCATTTCATACTCTGTCCCCCCTGCAGCTGCATGTTTCCTAAACAATGCTGTTTCTTCCCCTGAATACGACAGGAAATAGTCTCTGGATGTGTCCCAGATGGCTTCCTATTCCATATATAGTGCATTACTAAGTAGGCTTTGGCTGGTAGCGAGCAGGGAGGGGACTAGATTCTCTCTCCTCAGCTGTCACTAAACCCTTAATCTCTTGGTAAAGGCTTCTGTGAATGCATAACAAGTACAATACAGTATGAAGGATGGATGGGTGGATGGAGGATCTGAATGTACTGCTTCTGTGTGTGTTTATTTATTTGCTCCCCTTGGCAAGACAGGGAGGTAGGGTCTAGACAAAGATAGATCCAGTGTTCGTGTTGGGTAGCTAACAGATGTTGTGGTTGGCCTATAGGTGATATGTATTCAGTCTGCTCGTAATAAAGCCGAAGCTTAGTGCTGGAGAGAGAATTCCCCCATCCACGTCGATGGGGCCGAGGTGGAGAGGGTCAAAAGCTTCAAGTTCCTCGGTGTGCACATCACTGATAACCTGAAATGGTTCATCCATTGGTTAAGGTGCAACAGCGCCTTTTCAACCTCGGGAGGCTAAAGAAATTTGACATGGCCCCTAAGACCCTCACAAACCTCTACAGATACACCATTGAGAGCATTCTGTCAGGCTGTATCACCGCAGTGCTCTCGAGTCGTGTGGTCAGCCCAACGCATTACCCTCGGCACACTGCCTGCCCTCCAGGACATCTACAACACCCGGTGTCACAGGGAGAACCAAGAAGATCATTAAGGACCTCAGCAACCCGAGCCACGGCCTGTTCACCCCGCTACCATCTAGAAGACGTAGACAGCACAGGCGCATCAAGGCTGGGACCGAGAGACTGAGAAACAGCTTCTATCTACAGGCCATCAGACGGTTAAACAGTCACCGCTAACCTTAGTTCAGCGGTTCCCAAACTAGGGGTGATATGCTAATGAGGTCGTGGCAGAATTTCCCGTATAACATAAATCTATTATACATATATACAAAAAAAAAAGAAGTACTATAATATTTTCTTTATCTCAAAATCATTAATGTGGTTAACCTTAAAAATCGAAATGAAAATTATTCAAATCTAAAAGGCCCTTAGATTATGGGAAAGGCTGTACTTGACCGTTGCACTTGAATCATTCCCACGGTGAATGGCTAGTCCTGCTACGCTATGAAACCAAACACTACTGCAGAGACTTTGATATTACCGAACGCAATTGATGTTGTGGAAACAATGTGGGGAGGCACAGAAACTCACATCGGATAACAATGTTAAACACATCATTTATGCTATTGCCAGCAGTCAAGAGGAAACTCTGACTGAATGACTCAAACTCCCTAGCTTATGCCCTCCAAATGGACGTTAACCGTGAGGGCCAAGATGCCCATTCATTGACTTTTGTTCGCTATACATGTCGGGGGGTGCTGTTCACAAATACATTGTTCTGTCTCACGATTTCTGAGCATGAAACGGCATATGGGATGTTCAGTGTGCTGCCTGGCTAGATTGGACGAAAAACAGATTCCATATGGGATTGAATGGTGGGCTTTTGCTCAGATGGGGCGCCATCTATCACGGGATGGCGGGCAGGCCAAAAGGACTCGGAAGGGAATAATACCCTGCCGTCTCCCTCTGAGCATTGATGCCTAGTTCAAAACAAATCGGAACTCTGAACTCGGAAAATCTCGGACTTCCGTCTTCAGTGCGTTCAAGACAACTGGGAACTCGGCGAGAATCAAACTAGGAATTCCACGTCGGGCCTCTTTCTAGTGTTCTGCCTCTGACTTTCCAACCTAAAGATCACTAACATCATGATTTTACCTCATATATTTCCAAGTTCCCAGTTGTCTTAAAAGCACCATAAAACTTATGGCAGGCTACCCTTGGCCAGCTGATATTTGTGAAGCTGGATTCAGTGCTCTGGTCTGCATTAAAACCAGATATCGATCCAGGTTGGATGTGACGGCAAATATGAGGGGGGGAGCTGTCGACCAGGCCCACTGACTTTGAGAAGCTCTGACGCGACATGCATCAAGCACACCTATCTCATTAGTGGTGGTGAGATAAGAGACATGTCAGACTCATTTGCAATTGACTGCCCCACATTAAAAGTATTTGATGGTGAGTTAAGACAATCAGAAATAATGTTGGATTTTTTTATTTTATTGACTGCCATAGCCAAAAAAAAAAAAGTTAAATTCTGTAATTAACAGCAAATGTTTTCACATGGGTGGGGATGTGAGAATTTTCAGTTAACAGAATAGGGGCATGGGCCAAAAAAAGTTTGGGAACCGCTGCCTTAGTCACTGTTCTAGCCGGCTACCACCTGGTACTGTACCCTGCACCTTAGAGACTGTTGCCGTATGTACAGTTGAAGTCGGAAGTTTACATACACTCAATCAATCAATCAATTTTATTTTATATAGCCCTTCGTACATCAGCTAATATCTCGAAGTGCTGTACAGAAACCCAGCCTAAAACCCCAAACAGCTAGTAATGCAGGTGTAGAAGCACGGTGGCTAGGAAAAACTCCCTAGAAAGGCCAAAACCTAGGAAGAAACCTAGAGAGGAACCAGGCTATGAGGGGTGGCCAGTCCTCTTCTGGCTGTGCCGGGTGGAGATTATAACAGAACTATGCCAAGATGTTCAAAAATGTTCATAAGTGACAAGCATGGTCAAATAATAATCATGAATAATTTTCAGTTGGCTTTTCATAGCTGATCATTAAGAGTTGAAAAACAACAGGTCTGGGACAGGTGGCGGTTCCATAACCGCAGGCAGAACAGCTGAAACTGGAATAGCAGCAAGGCCAGGCGGACTGGGGACAGCAAGGTGTCAGCATGCCCGGTAGTCCTGACGTATGGTCCTAGGGCTCAGGTTCTCAGAGAGAAAGAGAGAACGAGAGAATTAGAGAGAGCATACTTAAATTCACACAGGACACTGGATAAGACAGGAGAAGTACTCCAGGTATAACCAACTGACCCTAGCCCCCCGACACATAAACTACTGCAGCATAAATACTGGAGGCTGAGACAGGAGCGGTCAGGAGACACTGTGGCCCCATCCGAAGAAACCCCCGGACAGGGCCAAACAGGAAGGATATAACCCCACCCACTTTGCCAAAGCACAGCCCCCGCACCACTAGAGGGATATCTTCAACCACCAACTTACAATCCTGAGACAAGGCCGAGTATAGCCCACAAAGGTCTCCACCACAGCACAAACCAAGGGGGGGCGCCAACCCAGACAGGAAGATCACGTCAGTAACTCAACCCACTCAAGTGACGCACCCCTCCTAGGGACGGCATGAAAGAGCACCAGCAAGCCAGTGACTCAGCCCCTGTAACAGGGTTAGAGGCAGAGAATCCCAGTGGAGAGAGGGGAACCGGCCTGGCAGAGACAGCAAGGGCGGTTCGTTGCTCCAGAGCCTTTCCGTTCACCTTCACACTCCTGGGCCAGACTACACTCAATCATATGACCTACTGAAGAGATAAGTCTTCAGTAAAGACTTAAAGGTTGAGACCGAGTCTGCGTCTCTCACATGGGTAGGCAGACTGTTCCATAAAAATGGAGATCTATAGGAGAAAGCCCTGCCTCCCGCTGTTTGCTTAGAAATTCTAGGGACAATTAGGAGGCCTGCGTCTTGTGACCGTAGCGTACGTATTGGTATGTACGGCAGGACCAACTCGGAAAGATAGGTAGGAGCAAGCCCATGTAACGCTTTATAGGTTAACAGTAAAACCTTGAAATCAGCCCTTGCCTTAACAGGAAGCCAGTGTAGGGAAGCTAGCACTGGAGTAATATGATCAAATTTCTTGGTTCTAGTCAGGATTCTAGCAGCCGTATTTAGCACTAACTGAAGTTTATTTAGTGCTTTATCCGGGTAGCCGGAAAGTAGAGCATTGCAGTAGTCTAACCTAGAAGTAACAAATGCATGGATTAATTTTTCTGCATCATTTTTGGACAGAAAATTTCTGATTTTTGCAATGTTACGTAGATGGAAAAAAGCTGTCCTTGAAACAGTCTTGATATGTTCGTCAAAAGAGAGATCAGGGTCAAGAGTAACGCCGAGGTCCTTCACAGTTTTATTTGAGACGACTTTACAACCATCAAGATGAATTGTCAGATTTAACAGAAGATCTCTTTGTTTCTTGGGACCTAGAACAAGCATCTCTGTTTTGTCCGAGTTTAAAAGTAGAAAGTTTTCAGCCATCCACTTCCTTATGTCTGAAACACAGGCTTCTAGCGAGGGCAATTTTGGGGCTTCACCATGTTTCATTGAAATGTACAGCTGTGTGTCATCCGCATAGCAGTGAAAGTTAACATTATGTTTTCGAATAACATCCCCAAGAGGTAAAATATATAGTAAAAACAATAGTGGTCCTAAAACGGAACCTTGAGGAACACCGAAATGTACAGTTGATTTGTCAGAGGACAGACCATTCACAGAGACAAACTGATATCTTTCCGACAGGTAAGATCTAAACCAGGCCAGAACTTGTCCGTGTAGACCAATTTGGGTTTCCAGTCTCTCCAAAAGAATGTGGTGATCGATGGTGTCAAAGGCAGCACTAAGGTCTAGTAGCACGAGGACAGATGCAGAGCCTCGGTCTGACGCCATTAAAAGGTCATTTACCACCTTCACAAGTGCAGTCTCAGTGCTATGATGGGGTCTAAAACCAGACTGAAGCATTTCGTATACATTGTTTGTCTTCAGAAAGGCAGTGAGTTGCTGCGCAACAGCTTTTTCTAAAAATTTTGAGAGGAATGGAAGATTCGATATAGGCCGATAGTTTTTTATATTTTCCGGGTCAAGGTTTGGCTTTTTCAAAAGAGGCTTTATCACTGCCACTTTTAGTGAGTTTGGTACACATCCGGTGGATAGAGAGCTGTTTATTATGTTCAACACAGGAGGGCCAAGCACAGGAAGCAGCTCCTTCAGCAGTTTAGTAGGAATAGGATCCAGTATGCAGCTTGAAGGTTTAGAGGCCATGATTATTTTCATCATTGTGTCAAGAGATATAGTACTAAAACACTTAAGTGTCTCTCCCGATCCCAGGCCCTCGCAGAGCTGTGCAGATCCAGGACAGCTAAGCCCTGGAGGAATACGCAGATTCAAAGAGGAGTCCGTAATTTGCTTTCTAATGGTCATGATCTTTTCCTCAAAGAAGTTCATGAATTTATTACTGCTGAAGTGAAAGCCATCCTCTCTTGGGGAATGCTGCTTTTTAGTTAGCTTTGCAACAGTATCAAAAAGAAATTTTGGATTGTTCTTATTTTCCTCGATTAAGTTGGAAAAGTAGGATGATCGAGCAGCAGTGAGGGCTCTTCGGTACTGCACGGTACTGTCTGTCCAAGCTAGTCGGAAGACTTCCAGTTTGGTGTGGCGCCATTTCCGTTCCAATTTCCTGGAAGCTTGCTTCAAAGCTCGGGTATTTTCTGTATACCAGGGAGCTAGTTTCTTATGACAAATGTTTTTCGTTTTTAGGGGTGCAACTGCATCTAGGGTATTGCGCAAGGTTAAATTGAGTTCCTCAGTTAAGTGGTTAACTGATTTTTGTCCTCTGACGTCCTTGGGTAGGCAGAAGGAGTCTGGAAGGGCATCAAGGAATTTTTGTGTTGTCTGAGAATTTATAGCACGACTTTTGATGCTCCTTGGTTGGGGTCTGAGCAGATTATTTGTTGCGATTGCAAACGTAATAAAATGGTGGTCCGATAGTCCAGGATTATGTGGAAAAACATTAAGATCTACAACATTTATTCCATGGGACAAAACTAGGTCCAGAGTATGACTGTGGCAGTGAGTAGGTCCAGAGACATGTTGGACAAAACCCACTGAGTCGATGATGGCTCCGAAAGACTTTTGGAGTGGGTCTGTGGACTTCTCCATGTGAATATTAAAATCACCAAAAATTAGAATATGATCTGCTATGACTACAAGGTCTGATAGGAATTCAGGAAACTCAGAGAGGAACGCTGTATATGGCCCAGGAGGCCTGTAAACAGTAGCTATAAAAAGTGATTGAGTAGGCTGCATAGATTTCATGACTAGAAGCTCAAAAGACGAAAACGCCATTTTTTTTTTGTAAATTGAAATTTGCTATCGTAAATGTTAGCAACACCTCCGCCTTTGCGGGATGCACGGGGGATATGGTCACTAGTGTAACCAGGAGGTGAGGCCTCATTTAACACAGTAAATTCATCAGGCTTAAGCCATGTTTCAGTCAGGCCAATCACATCAAGATTATGATCAGTGATTAGTTCATTGACTATGACTGCCTTTGAAGTGAGGGATCTAACATTAAGTAACCCTATTTTGAGATGTGAGGTATCACGATCTCTTTCAATAATGGCAGGAATGGAGGAGGTCTTTATCCTAATAAGATTGCTAAGGCGAACACCGCCATGTTTAGTTTTGCCCAACCTAGGTCGAGGCACAGACACAGTCTCAATGGGTATGGCTGAGCTGACTACACTGACTGTGCTATTGGCAGACTCCACTAAGCTGGCAGGTTGGCTAACAGCCTGCTGCCTGGCCTGCACCCTATTTCATTGTGGGGCTAGAGGAGTTAGAGCCCTATCTATGTTGGTAGATAAGATGAGAGCACCCCTCCAGCTAGGATGGAGTCCGTCACTCCTCAGCAGGTCAGGCTTGGTCCTGTTTGTGGGTGAGTCCCAGAAAGAGGGCCAATTATCTACAAATTCTATCTTTTGGGAGGGGCAGAAAACAGTTTTCAACCAGCGATTGAGTGCTGAGACTCTGCTGTAGAGCTCGTCACTCCCCCTAACTGGGAGGGGGCCAGAGACAATTACTCGATGCCGACACATCTTTCTAGCTGATTTACACGCTGAAGCTATGTTGCACTTGGTGACCTCTGACTGTTTCATCCTAACATCGTTGGTGCCGACGTGGATAACAATATCTCTATACTCTCTACACTCGCCAGATTTAGCTTTAGCCAGCACCATCTTTAGATTAGCCTTAACGTCGGTAGCCCTGCCCCCTGGTAAACAGTGTATGATCGCTGGGTGATTCGTTTTAAGTCTAATACTGCGGGTAATGGAGTCGCCAATGACTAGAGCTAATGGTGGGAGCCTTCGGCGTCTCAGACCCCGTAACGGGAGGAGTAGAGACAAGAGAAGACTCAGACTCAGACTCCGACTCGCTACATAATGGGGAAAACCGGTTGAAAGTTTCTGTCGGCTGAATGAGCGACACCGGTTGAGCATTCCAACAGCATTTCCCTCCAGAAGCCATGAGAAAGTTGTCCGGCTGCGGGGACTGTGCGGGGGGATTTATACTAACGTTACTATCTGTACTTACTGGTGGCACAGACGCTGTTTCTTCCTTTCCTACACTGAAATTACCCTTGCCTAACGATTGCGTCTGAAGCTGGGCTTGTAGCACAGCTATTCTCGCCGTAAGGCGATCGTTCTCCTGTATATTATGAGTACAGCGACTGCAATTAGAAGACATCATGTTAATGTTACTACTTAGCTTCGGCTGTTGAAGGTGTTGACGAACCATGTCCAGATAAAGCGTCCGGAGTGAAAAAGTTGAATGAGGGAAAAAAGTTGCGATGGAAAAACTAAAAATATAAACGGTAATTAAAAAAAAAAAAAAAAAAAAAAAACGTAAAGTTGTCAGCTAGCAAAGTAAAGTAAAGTTGGCAGCAAAACGCACAGCAACAAAACGCACAGCAACACGTCTGCAGATTCAACAGGAAGTCAACAGGAAGTATTCAATTGAAGTATTCAATGTGTTTCTATTGGCTAATAGCAGTAAGGACTAAGGTGTATGTAAGGACTACATACACACTACATACACCTTAGCCAAATACATTTAAACTCAGTCCTGACATTTAATCCTAGTAAAAATTCCCTGTTTTAGGTCAGTTAGGATCACCACTTCATTTTAAGAATGTGAAATGTCAGAATAATAGTAGAGAGAATTATTTATTTCAGCTTTTATTTATTTCATCACATTCCCAGTGGGTCAGAAGTTTACATACACTCAATTACCATTTGGTAGCATTGCCTTTAAATTGTTTAACTTGGGTCAAACGATTCGGGTAGCCTTCCACAAGCTTCCCACAATAAGTTGGGTGAATTTTGGCCCATTCCTCCTGACAGAGCTGGTGTGACTGAGTCAGGTTTGTTGGCCTCCTTGCCCGCACACGCTTTTTCAGTTCTGCCCACAAGGGCTTTGTGATGGCCACTCCAATACCTTGACTTTGTTGTCCTTAAGCCATTTTGCCACAACTTTGGAAGTATGCTTGGGGTCATTGTCCATTTGGAAGACCCATTTGCGACCAAACTTTAACTTCCTGACTGATGTCTTGAGATGTTGCTTCAATATATCCACATAATTTTCCTGCCTCATGATGCCATCTATTTTGTGAAGTGCACCAGTCCCTCCTGCAACAAAGCACCCCCACAACATGATGCTGCCACCCCCGTGGGATGGTGTTCTTCATCTTGCAAGCGTCCCCCTTTTTCCTCCAAACATAACGATGGTCATCATGGCCAAACAGTTCTATTTTTGTTTCATCAGACCAGAGGACATTTTTCCAAAAAGTACAATCTTTGTCCCTATGTGCAGTTGCAAACCGTAGTCTGGCTTTTTTATGGCGGTTTTGGAACAGTGGCTTCTTCCTTGCTGAGCAGCCTTTCAGGTTGTGTCGATATGGGACTCGTTTTACTCTGGATATAGTTTTGTAATTTTGGATATAATTTTGTACCTGTTTCCTCCAGCATCTACACAAGGTCCTTTGCTGTTGTTCTGTGGTTGATTTGCACTTTTCACACAAGTACGTTCATCTCTAGGAGATAGAATGCGTCTCCTTCCTGAGCGGTATGACGGCTGCGTGGTCCCATGGTGTTTATACTTGCGTACTATTGTTTGTACAGATGAATGTGCTACCTTCAGGTGTTTGGAAATTGCTCCCAAGGATGATTGATGTCAAGCAAAGAGACACTGAGTTTGAAGTTAGGCCTTGAAATGCATCCACAGGTACACCTCCAATTGACTCAAATTATGTCAATTAACCCATCAGAAGCTACTAAAGCCATGACATCATTTTCTGGAATTTTCCAATTTGTTTAAAGGCACAGTCAAGTTATTGTATGTAAACTTCTGACCCACTGGAATTGTGATACAGTGAATTATAAGTTAAATAATCTGTCCATAAACAATTGTTGGTAAAATTACTTGTGTCATGCACAAAGTAGATGTCCTAACTGACTTGCCAAAACTGTAATTTGTTAAACAAGTTTTAATGACTCCAACCTAAGTGTATGTAAATGTTTGACTTCAACTGTGTGTGTGTGTGTGTACCCACCCACCCGTGGGACAGACTATGTTTGTTCCCACACTCGGGACTCTGACTCTCTTTTGGTTACACCCTGGCCCATCATGTTGCTAGCCCCAATTCTGACTTGTGCTCTGATATCTGCTTCACTGATTTCTGCTCTCGTAAAAGCCTGGGTTTTCTGCACGTTAACACTCGAAGCTTATTACCTAAAATGGGACAATTGAAAGTGGGTTCACAGCTCCAAGCCAGATGTGTTGTTCATTACTGAGACGTGGTTAAGGAAGTGTGTTTTGAATACTGATGTTAACCTTTCTGGTTATAACCTTTTTCGACAAGACAAATCTTCCAAAGGTGGGGGAGTGGCAATCTTTACCAAGGATCACCTTCAGAGCTCGGTTGTCTCCACCAAGTCTGTCCCCAAACAATTTGATTTGCTGGTTTTAAGCATTAACATTTCTAATGGCTCTTTGTTGACTGTTGCTGGGTGTTATCGTCCTCCATCAGCACCGGCCTGTCCCCCCCTGCCATAAGCTCTCTCCTGGCCCTTTACATACACTAAGTCTGAATGTGTCCTGCGAGGTGACCTAAACAGGCACACGCTTAAACCACCTGACCAAGTCCTAAAGCAATGGGACTTCCTAAATCTTTCTCAGATTATTATCAATCCCCAAGGTATAACTCCAAACACCCAGAAAAGGCTACTCTCCTCGACGTTATCCTCACAAATAATCCTGATTGGGATCAGTCTGGTGTTTTCTGTAATGACCTTGGTGATCACTGTTTTACAACCTGTGTTCGTAATGGCTGCTCAGTGAAACGACCTGTCCTGATTTATCATAGACGCTTGCAAAAAAAAATCAGTGAGCAAGCCTTCTTTCATGACCTCGCCTCTGTAATTTGGTTTAGAATAAGCTTGATACCCTCTGTTGAAGACACTTGGACCTTCTTTTTAGATATTTTCAGTGGTATTGTTAACGAACACGCTCCCATAAAGAAAATTAGAATTAAAAACAGGCTCAGCCCCTGGTTCGACCGTGATCTTGCAGAGTTACTCAACCTCAAATGCATTTGGCGAAAGACCTCGGCATACGCATACTCAGGCTGACTAGTTCTCCTTCTTGTCAATAATCAACTGACTGGCTTTTTTGATGTCTATAGTATTCTCTCTGGTATGCAATCTGGTTTCCGCTCAGGTTATGGGTGTGTCACTGCAACCTTACAGGTCCTCAATGATGTCACCATTGCCCTTGATCCTAAGCAATGTTGTGCTGCTATTTTTATTGACTTGGCCAAGGCTTTTGATACGGTAGACCATTCCATTCTTGTGGGCCGGCTAAGGAGTATTGGTGTCTCTGAGGGGTCTTTGGCCTGGTTTGCGAACTACCTCTGAGTGCAGGGTATAAAGTTAGAACATCTGCTGTCTCAGCCACTGCCTGTCACCAAGGGAGTACCCCAAGGCTCGATCCTAGGTCGCGTGCTCTTCTCAATTTACATCAACAACATAGCTCAAGCAGTAGGAAGCTCCCTCATCCATTTATATGCAGATAATACAGTCTTAAACTCAGCTGGCCCCTCCCCGGATTTTGTGTTAAACGCTCTACAACAAAGCTTTCTTAGTGTCCAACAAGCTTTCTCTGCCTTCAACCTTGTTCTGAACACCTCCAAAAACAAAGGTCATGTGGTTTGGTATGAATGTCCCTCTCCCCACTGGTGTGATTACTACCTCTGAGGGTTTAGAGCTTGAGGTAGTCACCCCATACAAGTACTTCGGAGTATGGCTATAGAAGGTACACTGTCCTTCTCTCAGCACACATCAAAGCTGCAGGCTAAAGTTAAATCTAGACATGGTTTCCTCTATCGTAATCGCTCCTCTTTCACCCCAGCTGCCAAACTAACCCTGTTTCATATGAACATCCCACCCATGCTAGATTACGGCGATGTAATTTATAGATCGGCAGGTAAGGGTGTGCTCGAGCAGCTAGATGTTCTTTACCATTCAGCCATCAGATTTGCCACCAATGCTCCTTATAGGACACATCACTGCACTCTATACTACTCTGTAAACTGGTCATCTCTGTATACCTGCCGCAAGACGCACTGGTTGATGCTTACTTATAAAACCCTCTTAGGCCTCACCCCCCCCCCCCCCCCCTCCCCTCTGAGATCTCTACTTCACCCCTCATCCTCCACATACAACACACATTCTGTTGAAGGTCCCCAAAGCACACAAATCCCTGGGTCGCTTGTCTTTTCAGTTCGCTGCAGCTAGCGACTGGAACGAGCTGCAACAAACACTCAAACTGGACAGTTTTATATCTCTCTCATTCTCTTCATTCAAAGACTCAATCATGGACACTCTTACTGACAATTGTGGCTGCTTTGCGTGATTTTTTTGTTGTATCTACCTTCTTGCTCTTTGTGCTGTTGTCTGTGCCCAATAATGTTTGTACCATGTTTTGTGCTGCTACCATGTTGTGTTGTTGTCTTAGGTCTCTCTTTATGTAGTGTTGTCTCTCTTGTCGTGATGTGTGTTTTGTCCTATATTTATCTTAATACATTTTGTTCAATCCCAGCCCTCGTCCCCGCAGGAACGCCTTTTGCTAGGCAGTTGTTGTAAATAAGAATTTGTTCTTAACTGGCTAAGAACAAGCGTTTCGCTGCACCTGCGATAACAATCGACTTCGATTTGATATAGGCTACTCTAAATGTGTTTGTTCGTTAGTGAATGGGGCTTTAAATGTGTTACTTTGTTAGTGAATTGGGCTTTAAATGTGTAGGATGCCCATAAAACCAAAAGCATGCTGTTCTGTAATCAGTGTGTGTGTGCGTGCCCTCACGTCTGTCTGTGTGTGTGTATTCTGTGGCACCCTGTAAATGAGACAAGTGTTGCTTGCTACATTCCAGCGTGGCAGTCATTGTGTGGCACAACAAGCCTGGATGTTGACAGGGTCCCAACCCGGTCCCCTCTCGCTCTCCACCAAAAACTGCATTCACGCTCTCCAAAACGCGAGCCCAACCCTGTCCTTGAAAGGAATTACTGCATTGTCGATAAACAAAAGACTTGAGTCAAGCTAAGTGTGCTCACGCCGAGGTGATCAGTATGCATGAGCACGCCGCCTCAAAGGTGATTGTCTCTACACAACGCTGGACTGCGGAGAATTCTCAATGTGTTTTTCACTCGATGCAAATCCTCAAATGTTAAAGGGAAGACCTATTTCGGTTGAATGCATTCAGTTGTGCAACTGACTAAGATATCCCCTTTCCAACACAGATACCCTGTTGTCTTTTCTGTCTCCTCAGCTACCAGACGGGAGCTTTGAAATAAATGAAAAACATTGTAATATTCTTTAGGAACGTCAATTTCGGTTGCCTCCACACACTTTATGCTACTGCATGTTAAACAATGCAAATGACCAAAGAAGCATTTTCCTCTCTCTCTCAAGTGGTGTAATTCTCATCTCTTATAAGTCCTCTCCAGACTGAAATGCCGCCAGTGATTTCCATATTTTAACTGCATGTAGTTTTAGTTTCTCTCTGGCTCATCATGTGTTGCTTCGTCATCTAAGGCCAATCGCACTACAGTGTATTCCCCACTGTTTCTTTGAGTGAATATGTTTGCCTACTAGACGTTGGCCTCATCTCTGTAGGAGACATTGGGGTCTTTTGCTGTACATTTTGCATTCACAGTTGTCATTTAGCAGATTTATCCAGCTGGACTTACTCTCTGTAGTCGACATGATATGGTGGAGTGACCAAAGATTAGACCTGGATTCAAATAATGTTTGTTTTCTTTCAAAACGCTCTAGCTGCACTTTCTTGAGCTTGAAGTGAAGCGCAAATTCAGAATCTCCTGGGGGACAGTGGAAGTTGATCAAAATGCCATTGATATTGTTAAAACTAACGCCTTTCCACGCGTGGCCTTCATCAGGGTTTTTTCTTGATTTGAGCTTGACCAATAGACAGTTTAGACAGTTTGTCAAAAGGCTAAGTCTTCGTGTCAGTGTGAGATCTTTGACGGGATAACATACCGTACGGAACAAACCCGGTCTGTTGTTCTTTTATGATATCCTAATCTACACATCTAAATTTGTGACTTAAATGGTTTGACACAGAAGACTGGGCGTCACTTCATGCGTACGATTTTAAATTGAGATGTATGCAGTGCTAAGCAGTGATACGCCTTATCAGCTTTTCAACATTCATTTTCTGTTGTCCTTATTACAGATCTCATTTAGAGATGTTCGGTGCTAATTAACTTATCTGATCTCATTTTCATCACAATGACATCAAATGAGCCCTGTCTAAGTCCGTTATTTTCCTTAGTTAAGGACAATAACGAGGTACTAGAGCTGACCATGTTACTTCCCTTTCTCCCCGCTCTTTATCTCCTTTCTTTGGTCCACCTTTCTCTTTTCTTCTCCTCTGTCTCACTCTACCGCTCCCTGCTGCAGATAACTTCCCTCAGATGGCTCATCAGAAGCGCTTCATCGAGCGGAAATACAGACAGGAGCTGAAAGAGATGAGACGAGAGAGGGATCGCCAGGAGAAGGAGGGGGACGAGCCAGAGGACAGCAGGAAGTAACAGAGCCCCTCTCCGACCAATCGATATGGACAGAGAATTTTTTCGACCAGTCAAGATGGACGATATTGGAGCAAAAAAAATAAGTGCAAAAAGTGGAGGGATAAACTACTTCCAAATACTCTGAATTTCAAAAAAATATATGTCCTCTCCTTGACTACTCTCTTCGATTTGACAGGTGGAAACAATGGAAGCTTATCATAAGGCTAACTTTCACCTGGTCAGTTCATTCATAACAATTGCAAGGAAGGAGATGATTGCGAGGAGAGGACATATTTTTGGGACAATTCAGAAAGAGCACTAGTCTGCAGTACACACCCTCTACTGTCTCGTCCCATTGGCTTGAGGATTGCCTTGCATTTTTTAGCGTTTGTTGTTTTGTTTTGAGCTGCTTTTATGTGTCGGTCTTAATCAATTGCATGTTGATTATGTACAGTCACGTTTTAAACTAAATCTAGAACATGGTTGGTCGTCGATCATGGTTATAATGAACGGCAACACCAGAAATGCTTTGTTTTAAAAAATGGTTTTTATTTGTACCACAAGTGACATTGATAATAATTGTTATTAATAAAGGTATTTGATTTGTCGTCATGGAATTTGTCCTCTTGATAGCCATACTCATCATAATCAGTGTCTGACACCAAATCGCTCAATGGGAAAACTAGTAGTGGCATATCACGTGCACATTTTATGAAGAGGAGAGCGTTAATATGATTCAATGACATTAAATATGATGTAAAATGCCACCATCTGTCTCGCATCTGCTGCCTCTTTCTCTAACAGTTTCAAATGTGTTTCCCCCCTCCAAATCCGATTGCCAGTTTTTAAAGATCTTAATTATAGATTGTGTGTAATTAATGATTTCTTCAGTTCAGTAGCCACAGGTTCCATGCTATTAACCACTTTACTGTCTTGAATTTCAACGTAAGAACTTAAGCTACCTTCAAGCCAGGCTGACGTCATCCTAGGCAAAAACTAAGGGAACATGGCTAATGTGCAGACATTTTTCCATTTCCAAATTAGTTCAAATGTCATTAGGGTTAAGGAAATGGTCTGTCCGTTTTAGATTGTCTAGTCAGGCTGTCAAGGGGATGTTGTTCAGAAAAGTCCCCTACTTTCTTCCTACTGTTATGTCTGTCAAATTGCTCAATGTTCGGACAACAAAGTTTTTCTGAATTCGAAACACTGATGATTACACAGAAACAGAATAAGGATTTTAAAGATCTTTAATCGTGTTGAGTCATATAAATATTCAGTACAAAAATCACATTGTACAAAGCAGATGAATGGGCATTGGATCATGACAGGGCCCCTTTAAACTACTGCACATACTGTAACCTATCATAGTATTAATCCACATAGACAAAACTTAGGCTGCATCCCGATTCTCCACCCTTCTCCTGAAGTGTGCACTTCCTCGCATAGTTAGTAAGTAAGCCATGGACAAGCCCATATGGGCAGGAGCCTCTATCTCCTGTTTCTGTAGTGTGAGGCAGCTTGATGTACAACCCCTGGACTTGACGCTACTTGGATGGATTTATCAACGGTGGAAACTCCCCCTAACCAATGCTGACACAATTCTTATGCTTTTAAATCCATGACTGGAAGTGTAAATGCGCATGCTTTAAGGGTGGGTGGAGAATCGGGATGCAGCCATAGACTGCTCAATCACGTAGTCAACAACACAATATAGAGGCAACCTTAAGGCTAACCAACCGTGTCTACATCAACACCTTGAACACCCAACAGACCGATCATATCTTTAGAAAGAGGACATCAGAACTATCTCTGGTCCAGAGTGTGAACAGGAAGCCTCAGCATAAGAAAGCCACACTCACGCCCTGGACCAGAGCTTACTATAGGCTAACATTTCTCTACAATCCCCCAATAGCATTGACACTGGATACTTGATGTTCGTTTAATGCATGTCCATAGCTGAGCATGGTGTTAATGCTGAAAGGCAAGAACAGTCTCAATAAAGAAGCACAAACATGTATTTATAGTGAGATGCTGCTGACACCCTGAATTAAAGAGAGAAAATGGATGTACCAATCCCAGATTGCCCCTTTTTAAAGAAAAATAATGAGGGGAAAATAAAGCACTCTTCTGTTGTCATTTTCTCTTCCAATTTAAACGTATGTCTACCGTTCAAGGGCAGAAGAAAAACGTTTTTTTTTCAGTTCGGAGGGTTTAGGAACCCAAATGAATGCTTATCGAAGCAATGTTTGCCACAATCTCAAATAGTCACTTACACAGTGGGCGCTCAATGGTCAAAGAAATAGAAAAAGAAAATAACTTGCTTATTACAATTATTTAGCATATAATATAGTATACATTTTTAACAAGTGTGTTCTTGACTTAGAGGATTGTCTAAGCTACCTCACCATTTTCATTGTTTACATCCATAGATGTTTTGGGAAAATAATATATGTACAGTTTGTGTGAATTGTGAATGCTGCGGACAGACAGGGAAATAACATCACCGTCGTTGTGGCATTTATGTCAGTTGTGTTATTAGTTTGAAATGTCTGATAAATGTCATCCTTCTGCAATGATACTATTGTTTAATTTGTATGTTTTGGCCTTGGGCAAGTTGCTTCATTTGAATTGCTCAATTTCCTTACTATGTATATGTCAAACCATTTCATGATGGCAAAACCAATCTAATGACCATTTCATATGTATATGTCAAAACATTTTATGATCCCAATATTGTGTTGACCTGTACCTCTTATGTCAATGACAATCCCAACGGAATGTCAACATTCTTTCTTACAACTGAAAATGGCATATTTCCCTTAATATCTAGCCTTTCTGCCCACATACTCTAGTCCCAATATGTCAGGCCTGCGAAACTTTGTCAGTGTGCACGTCACAAATGGATGGTCAACCATCAATCAATTACTCAGTTTAATTAACCAAGAAAAGCATAAAGTGAAACACTGAGTAAAGAATAATGCTTCATTTGAACATGTTTAGTTCATTAGGGTAACACTTTCCATTAACCCTTTATAAAGAGTACCTTATTGCAAAGTGTTATTGACATTTGTTTTTTCAGATAGTCAGCGCTCTGAGGAGCTTTTTGGTCCGGGTGTTTCAGCTCCCCCCCACAGAGAATGATGTCCTAAATGGCACACTATTGTACCCTGGTACAAACGTAGTGCACTATATAGGGAATGGGTGTCATTTGGGATGCAGAATATGTAAAGCTATGTGGATCAGGTGTTATTGACGGTCAGAAAGGTGACGCACAACCCATAGAAATTGAATGAGTAGAGTGGGTGTCCCCATTCAAGTCAATGATGCCACAGTTGGTGGACTGGCGGCCATTTTGACTGTACCCATCGAATTAGAGCATTCTATTTCTATGGTTGAACCCCTCAGTCTCTTAGCATGGCTTTATGTGACTTCAAAAGAAGATTGTGACATACATAGCCAATGCTATAAGGGAATGGGACGCTAGAAACCTGATAACAAAACAGAACTGTACAGCATATTGTATCAATATACAGATACACACAATATAAGATATATCTCACAATATGCAGCTTTTCATTCCAGAAACTCTGAACAATTCATAGATGTTGTCTGTCAAGTTCACCAGAAAACCGCTTGCTTTTCGTCCCTCTATTGCAGGCAGCTTTTGAAAAACAAAAGAGAAGAAGTATGTTTGTATGTAGAGATATATGTGGGGCCTGATGCACAGAGTACAGTACCCCCATATACAACGAAGCGTCTTCTTGACAAGTCTTTTCCACATGAGTCCCCGGCTGCCTTGCAGAGAGAGAGACCACTAATACAGTCAGGGGTCACCAAGCGTCGCCGTCCAGGTCCTCCAGTGAGCTCAAAGATCAACGGTGATCAACAACGGTAAAAGAGCACTTTGAAAAATACTGCCTTGTCTGTTTGTGTCCTTCTTGTTTTGTTCTATTGTTTGCCACTTTCACAAAGTACCAGGAGTTCAGATCACTTTAGCTGGTGCATGAGTGTTTGTTTGTTGTACATTTTCCTTTTTCCTCTTACGAGCTCCCTTCTCTCTGGTTAGGAATCCCTGTAGCCGTCACTGTCCTCTCCCCCGTACATGTCAGCTAGTTTTCTAAACCTGGGTCCCCACTCGCTCAGGTAGTTATAGTCCTGGTCTCCCTCTGTGGTCACGGAGCCCAGGGAGCTCAGGGACTCAGCCACCGAGCCGCTTCCCTCGTAGGCGTAGGTGGCCAGGGAGTCATAGGGCGGCGCGGTGGGGTCCTGGTCGTTGTCCTGGAGCCTTTGGCTTATGAATTCCCTGACGTCCGAGTTGTCCCTGTAGGCAGGAGGGAGGACCACGGTCTGACGGACGGGAGGGTTCAGGGTCTCGGGCTTGATGTCCCTGCGCCGTTTGGTCTCCTCGATAGCCTCCGGGTTGCGCAGCGTGCCGATATCAAAGGCCTGGGTGTCCTCCTCTCCGCCCCCCTCATCGTTGTAGCTGACGACATTGTCTCTCACATCCTCTTTGGAGATGATCAGAGGCTCCTTCTTCCTCTGCTGCCTCCTCAGGACAGCGAACAGCACCACGATTACTACAGACACAAAGAGAGAGAGAGAGAAGAACTTGAGCATGAGATGGATAGGAGAGGAAAGCAAATGAGTTGAGGAATGTGCCTCGATACTCAGGATTTAAAAATATATATTTTTACCTTTATTTAACTGGGCAAGTCAGTTAAGAACAAATTCTTATTTAAAAGACGGCCTACACCGGCCAAACTCAGACGACGCTGGGCCAATGCATCGATTACGATTATTTCAGAAACAAGACAAAGGCTTTTGAACTTTTGTTATTTTTCCCACCTGCGTTCCTTCTATTTTCTGAAGGATAGTTAGTGTCTGTTGGGAACCATTGGTGGTGTGCATACAGTAGGTGGATACACTCACTGATTTACAGGGCTTTGGTGGGCTGAGACAGGCTTGAGCTGCCACAAAAGACTTGCCGTATGGATTTGTATCACCTATCTAGCTCTGTGCAGTTGCAGTGAAGATAAGTCAACAGCAACGAAAGGTTTGGCTAACAGAGTTCAGAATATGACATGGCGTAAATCAATCTGAATGTGTTGCTTATCATTTGTGTGTGTTGATGTGATTTCTGTTTTAATGTGCTGAATGTAAGCCACATGCAAAATAAAATGTTCTGTCTTGTGTAAAAAAACAAAATATAAGGACAATAAAGCGTTTTGAATTGAACTGAATTGTACAGTACTCACTGAGCAGTATGAGGACACAGATGATGATGGCCATGAGGGCTCCAGTGCTGAGCCCTGCGGTGAGCACCAGAGCTTCCTGGTTACACAGCTGCATGTTCCCCTCGCGGTCGCAGGTACAAACACGCACAGTCAGGGTGTTGGTGCTGCTCTGCATGGGAAAGTCCCCGTCCGATATCACCACGGGAACCAGGTAGGTGCTCCTCTGTAGCCGACTGTAGCTGTTCCTTCTGGTCAGGATCCCAGCCGTGTTGTCTGTTGGAGATAGACGTCTTAAAGTTGGATACTATACAAGGAAGCAGTGTTGTCTGTTGGAGAGGCACTGAGGAGTAAGCAGTTATAGGCTATGTTATCTGTTAGACACTTTAGAGGAAGCTACTATACAAGTTAGATGTAGGAATGTTCCCCAGTTTCTAAAGTTTATCTTGTCTCCAATTAACAGCCTTAAATATTATATTATATTAGAGTGTGCTTAAATATATATGAATGGGCTTGACAAATTGCAGTGGTGGGGAAGCTACTCTGAAAATATATATTATTAAACTACCAATTAAGCTACACTAAAGCTACCATTAAGTGTTTACTTAAAGTAACTCCAATGTTTCCAGATTTCAATGAAATATTACCTATAATTAATTACAATATGAGTGAAATATACTTTTCCCCCAAAATAATGATGTATGCTAAAAAGCAGCTTTTCTGTGTTGGAATGGTGTGGACGTATACCGGTCATTAAAAACGAGTAGATCGCTGATTGGTCAGCTCAGCCAATATGAATGACATCATGTTCAATGAGGAAACAGCACACATTTTTTTCTGTTTGAGATACAAGTTTGAGGTGGGGTTTTTTCTCCAATTTATGCTTTGGCCACAAATATGAGTGTAAGACGTATCAACAACATTATTTGGGTATGAGTTAAGAGAATATGAACTTATACAAATTTGATTTTCATTGGACAGTTACTTTAACTCAAGTTACTTTGAAAAAGTAGTTCATTACTTCTTGGTAAATTATCATAACTAAATCTGAAATGTCATAGACTACAAATTGCAAGAACAGATTTAGCCAATTAAAACAATGGCAAACACTACCTAGATTTGAATGTAGTTCAACTACCACCAAACTACTGCAAAATGTAGTTACTAGTTGATCTACTAGTACTTCACTACTCCACAACACTGACACATTGTGATCACGGCTGCTGTGGAATACATTTGTTCTGGGAAAAAAATGTAATCGAAGAAACCGGAAATTAATTAACTTGTGTGTCAACTGTTGTCCTCCAAGAAGAAGTGTACCTTTGTTGTCTCGGACGGTGAAGTTGGCTTTCCCTGAGACCTCGTGTGCTAGACTGAAGAAGAATCTGTGTCCACCGATAGGCTCGTCAGCATCTGTAGCGCTCACTGTCTGAATCCTCTGAGAAAAGGTAAGAAAAATATGATCTAACACAGATGACATACTTCATCATCTTTTTTTGTCATGTCTTTATCCCGAGGAACAAGACTAAAAGGTTCAGGAGAGTGGGGAGCTCTGACATTAAACCTGAAAACCCTCCGGCATAAGGCCAATTTCTGTGATCGAGGCAAGGGTTAACTGATGAAGATGCAATCAGTTGGGGGATCTTAGGCGGGAAAGAAGACATTCTGTAGTGGTTTTAAATAATAGTACATTGTTTTCCATTACCTGGTTAGCCTTGGCGTTTTCACAGACAAAGGTTTCGTAGTAAGCGGCGAATGTAGGAGCGTTGTCATTAACGTCCAGTACTCTGATGTACACTGGTATGCGGCTAATCAGCCGTGGGTTGTCTTTAAAACACAGAATCATGACGTTTAATAACCACACCAAGGAAACACAATAACTGCCTTTGATACGATTACTGCTCAAACTACTGTACATGTAACTACTAGAAGTAATTGTAGTAGTTCACTGAAACACATACACGCACTCAATTTCCTCTTGTTTCAATGGAGTGGAGCGTGTGTGTGTGTGTGTGTGCGTGCGTGCGTGCGTCAATGATCAACATGCTACTTACTGAACTCAGTGGCGATGACAGAGATGTTGTGCCAAGGGTTCTCCTCTCTGTCCAGAGTCCTTAGCATGAACACTGAGCCGTTACCCGGGTGCACGTTGAACACCCTGTCCATGTCTGTACGCCGGTCAATAGAGTACCTGCACATGGCAAACAACAACTAGAAGCATCCCCCTCACTTTCTCACAACACAAACAAGTATAAGCTTCCTCCCTTTCTTTCACATAAACCCAATGCACCGTGTCCTTGGCTGTGAGGCAGTTTATTAAGTGTACCTGCACAACACAAACAACAAATATACGCTTCCTCACAGCAAATATTCACAGGAATATTATGCCCCCTGTCTTTGTTTGCACCCTGTTCTAACAGGTACCTGTATCTGCACAAAACAAACAAGTATAAATGTCCTTGCTTTATTTCACTGAAACCCAGTGGAGGAGTATCACAACAATACATCATACTGCTGCATACAGTATCATCCAATTTGAAAGCAATTTGGATGACTGACAGTTGTGGTCTGGTCGTTCCGCTAAAAATGAAATGACTCCAAAAATGTTTATCTGTGCTATCATGGTGTAGTGGTCCTAATGGCTGTTTGGAGATACACTCGCAAAACACACACACACGAATGCATGCGAACACAAATGCATAAACACACACACAAACAGGTTATCTAGTAGTGTTGTTTTTCTTCACTTCCTGGGGACTAGTGTGATACATCAGTTTGATTAATAGAGTAGTGGTTGTGGGTTGTCCCAAATGTACCCTATTCGCTATATAGTGCACCACTTTTGTCCAGGGCTCATAGTGCTATATAGGGAATAGGGTGCCATTTGGGACACAAACATAGACATGGAAGAGAGCGGAGGGGGGAAGCAGACTCCCGGGGGCGTGAACCAGGTCTCTCAGGTACCATGCACCACCGCACCCCTACCCCCATCTCCTTTCTCCCTATCTCCCCTCTCCGTCTACTCTCTGATCCTCTACCCTTCCGCAGACAGTATTTTTGTTTTTGTTTACCAGCACAAACAGTTTTAGAATTTTTACCTCAACACACATACACCGCACCACACACTCACTCTCTCTTTGCCCCTCTTGCTTCCAACAGCAAGTCTAAACTCGTTAAATCTGTCCTGTTGGGGTGCCAACTGTCTTTCTAATATTCTCAATAATTCAGTTGGCTGGGCCTGGCCCCTCCTCTGATTAATTACACCAGATAAAAGTGTGTGCGCTACTCTCGTCCCCTCCTCTCTCCTCATTCCCTCTCCTTGCTTCTTATCCCCTCTCCTTTCCTAACTTCTCATCTCCTCTTCTCCCCTACCCTCGTCTCGTCACCCTACTCTCTAAATGCCACAAAGCACAGCCTTCCTGATGAGCGCTGATAAAAGCGAATGATACCATATTTGACACCAGTAATAAAGAGCTCTAACTTCTAGCTTCAGCAGGCACTCCAGGATAACACTTCTCTGTGATTGAGGAATGCGCTGATAATGGCAGGAGTTGTTCAAGGTGTAATTTTAACTGAATTACAGTAAAATATTTGAAGGAAAATAAATAATATGTTGACCCGGGTCTGCTGACCACTAGTAGATGTCTCAGGCACTGTGCACGTGTGTAGTACCTGACAGGGCTGCGGCTGCTGTCTGGGTCTGTGGCACTGACCGATCCGATGATGGTGCCTACGGCTGAGTCCTCTTTGACCTCCATGACGTAGCTGACCCGGTCGAACACCGGCGGCTCGTCCACATCCTCCACGATCAACTTGACCGTCGCCTCGTCCGTGGTCGCCGCGTAGCGCAGGAACCGGGGGTCAGGGTTGGAGTTCTCCACCTGGATCCTTAGAGTGTACGACCGCTTCCTCTCAAAGTCCAGAGGCTGAGGAGAGCGAGAGGAGAGGGTTAACAACTCGCACACACACACACTCACACACCAGTTAGCACATTTTTGTTTAACTTTCCTTCCCTCTCACACACACACACATCCTGTGACATGCAACACTTTTCTCGTCTAAGCAATACACACACAGACACACACACACACGGCAAACAACACACACATCATCAACAATTTAATGAATTCAGTGTGAGTATTTTCAGTATTTTCCAAAACAGAGATTTGTGGGATTTAAGAAATCCAGTGTCCTTGTATATTGAGGGTTTGGATTTCAGTCATGTCCACAATTATGCCCAGTAACATGGAACAGCTGGCAGCACCCATCTAAATGAGCGGAGCATGCAATAAGGGTGAATGGGAAAACAGCTGTGCGCTAAACAATCATAGCAGGGGAATCAACCTAAATAAAGCCTGCCCATTTCTTTACAGACAGCAGAACTAGCCATTAGCACGCAGTGCCTCAGACTTGTTTACATGAGACAACAGTAGGTACAAGACATCGTCGCCAATGGTATTTTGAAAGAACAAGAAATGGTTCGAGTTTCTTCCAACATTTGTGAGCTAACGTTAGCATCACAAACACAATTTATTCCTTTAGCCAAAGTCCTGGTACGGTCTCAGTTTGGGGATATCTCAGCTACAGTGAGGGAAGAGGAACAAACGAAGAGTACGATATAGCGAACATAACACACCCATATCAAACCACACCCCTAAGATGCAATTCGTGTTTCAGAAATGGTATTTCTTAATGAGGCGAAAAAGCCAGGCGAGTTCAGACCCCTCTTCTCTCCTCTCATCTCTCTATATGCATCCCAATAATCTCTCCTTTCTTGAAAAGAAATTACTGGTATATGGAAACTCCCATCTAGCTAATGCATACACCAATTCAACTCTTTTAAACTTGTAGGGAGTAGTTTACGAGTGCACACTTCATGAGGAAGGAGTGTGCACTCGTAAAGTGTGAGCTTTAAGGCCACACTAATGCTGTCTGGAGAGAACACATCTGACGTGTGTCTTTGGTTGTGAGGTAGCTACTAACAAAATCCAGGCCTCCAGTCATTTAACAAGAGAGGTGTGTGTGTGTGTGTGTGTGTGTGTGTGTGTGTGTGTGTGTGTGTGTGTGTGTGTGTGTGTGTGTGTGTGTGTGTGTGTGTGTGTGTGTGTGTGTGTGTGTGTGTACGTGCAGGTTTTTCCATTGAGCTTTCAACTGAGCACTGTCTACAGCACATGATATCAATCAAATACAGTCATTTGATATGACCCTTCATACTCTAAGTCATTGATTTATTTTCTCCTGCCCTGCTCTCTAGACAGGGGTTTGATGATGTCAACATGAACATGTGTTGTTTGGGGACAGTGGTGCAGGAAAGCCATAGACAAGCCATTTAATTAGAGTATGTTCAGATGTAGACCAGACCCTGTGTACACACACACACACAGAGAGAGAGAACTTAGATCCCTTCCAATATCATTACAACAATAACATTTGCAGAGGGCAATTACATCTTCCTCCACTCAATGATGACCTGATGGAAGTTAAGTGATCGATTTAAAGCCACATTGGAGGAGGGGGCGCTTGAAAAAGCAACGATCTGATTATTTTTAATACATCAAAACATACTACAGCTCAGTACCACTGGCCGGTGCTGGTGAAATCCATACCTAGTATCATTTCATCCTATCTGAACATGTGTATGTACAATCTGACATGACTGGATAAATGTAAGCAATATGGAAAAAAAATTCCAGCCATCCAAAAGGCAAGGTAAAGCAGTTGAAGGGATACCTCGGGATTTTGGCAATGAGGCCCCTTTTCTACTTCCCCAAAGTCAGATGAACTTGAGGATACAATTGTTATGTCTCTACATGCGGTTGTTAACTAGCACTTGTGCAATTACTAACTAGGGTCTAGGGAGACAGCCTCAGAGCCAAACGAAACATACTTTAAGTATTTCTGAGCACCTCCAAGAAGTATTATGCATACATAACGGTCTAGTTACTTTAGACAGGAACTAAAGTGAGGACGTTGGTCGGGGAGGATGGGTGGTTGTAATTCACGACCGTCTAGCAATCCAAAGGGTGCGTGTCCGTGTTACGTCTGGAACAACTGTAGCATTTTAGCCTCCCGTTCCTCTAACCCTTATTCTAAACTTAACCCAATTCACCTAACCTGCTATGCAAATTGGTAGGGATATTTAAGACAAACCAAAAGTTGGTTTAAGCGGTAACGTGTTTGTTATGGCATGAATTTTGACAGGGGAAACACAGCCTATTCAGCCTATCCAGCCAAACTCATTATTTTTTACATTAGCAACAAAGTTAGGCTACATCTGTCCATGCCCATCATGAAACGAGAGATGAGTACCTTGGTGAATAGCGGTGAACCTCATATTTAGAAGTTATTTTCATGTAACAATTGCTTGTTTTCCATTTCATATGTTCAAAACCCAAGCCCTCCGTAGGCTACCCTTACCCTAGGCCTACTATACAGCAATTCTTTGTCTTTTTTTATGATATCATTACATTTTACATTGATTTACTATTGTTGTTGTTAAAAAAAAACAGATTTTATTACATTTTATTAAAACCAAACTTATTAGAACGACTCACCATCCTGGTTTTACGGTGAGAATGTCCGTGGTTCGCATGCAATGTAACTTTTGGAGAAGTGTGAATGCGATATGTAAAATGGTTCCAATATATTTATAAAACATAAATATTTGGGAGCAGTATAACGGTGAGTGGACATTCCCCCTTTCTCTTTATATAGGGTCTTTATCCAGCTCCTGTGAAAAGTTTAGATGTGCGTAAAACTTTCCAAAGTTTAAGTTGCCTTGTCTGTATCATACGCCCACGGGGAACAATTATGGTGACTCTGTATTTAGACATGGCCTCATTAAAACAAGTTGTTGTTCAGTTTTTATTCGAATTTGATTCGAATTATAAACTGTATTTTAGACCTTATCAACAGCCTAGTGAATTTAATCTTGCTTATTGACTACGTTTGGCATGTCCACAGACTGCAATTTACAGTAGGCCCAGCCCCTATATCAGTGTGAATGCTATAGCCTATGTTTAATGTACACTATATATACAATAGGGAGAACAAGTATTTGATACACTGCCGATTTTGCAGGTTTTCCTACTTACAAAGCATGTAGAGGTCTGTAATTTTTATCATAGGTACGCTTCAACTGTGAGAGACGGAATCTAAAACAAAAATCCTGAAAATCACATTGTATGATTTTTAAGTAATTAATTTGCATTTTATTGCATGACATAAGTATTTGATACATCAGAAAAGCAGAACTTAATATTTGGTACAGAAACCTTTGTTTGCAATTACAGACATCATACGTTTCCTGTAGTTCTTGACCAGGTTTGCACACACTGCAGCAGGGATTTTGGCCCACTCCTCCATACAGACCTTCTCCAGATCCTTCAGGTTTCGGGGCTGTCGCTGGGCAATACGGACTTTCAGCTCCCTCCAAAGATTTTCTATTGGGTTCAGGTCTGGAGACTGGCTAGGCCACTCCAGGACCTTGAGATGCTTCTTACGGAGCCACTCCTTAGTTGCCCTGGCTGTGTGTTTCGGGTCATTGTCATGCTGGAAGACCCAGCCACGACCCATCTTCAATGCTCTTACTGAGGGAAGGGGGTTGTTGGCCAAGATCTCGAGATACATGGCCCCATCCATCCTCCCCTCAATACGGTGCAGTCGTCCTGTCCCCTTTGCAGAAAAGCATCCCCAAAGAAGCATCCCCAAAGCAGCGCCAAAAGCATCCCCATCTTCTTCCTCCAAACACGGCGAGTGGAGTTTAGACCAAAAAGCTATATTTTTGTCTCATCAGACCACATGACCTTCTCCCATTCCTCCTCTGGATCATCCAGATGGTCATTGGCAAACTTCAGACGGGCCTGGACATGCGCTGGCTTGAGCAGGGGGATCTTGCGTGCGCTGCAGGATTTTAATCCATGACGGCGTAGTGTGTTACTAATGGTTTTCTTTGAGACTGTGGTCCCAGCTCTCTTCAGGTCATTGACCAGGTCCTGCCATGTAGTTCTGGGCCGATCCCTCACCTTCATCATGATCATTGATGCCCCACGAGGTGAGATCTTGCATGGAGCCCCAGACCGCGGGTGATTGACCGTCATCTTGAACTTCTTCCATTTTCTAATAATTGCGCCAACAGTTGTTGCCTTCTCACCAAGCTGCTTGCCTATTGTCCTGTAGCCCATCCCAGCCTTGTGCAGGTCTACAATTGTATCCCTGATGTCCTTACACAGCTCTCTGGTCTTAGCCATTGTGGAGAGGTTGGAGTCCGTTTGATTGAGTGTGTGGACAGGTGTCTTTTATACAGGTAACGAGTTCAAACAGGTGCAGTTAAAACAGGTAATGAGTGGAGAACAGGAGGGCTTCTTAAAGAAAAACTAACAGGTCTGTGAGAGCCAGAATTCTTACTGGTTGGTAGGTGATCAAATACTTATGTCATGCAATAAAATGCAAATTAATTACTTAAAAATCATACAATGTGATTTTCTGGATTTTTGTCTCTCACAGTTGAAGTGTACCTATGATAAAAATTACAGACCTCTACATGCTTTGTAAGTAGGAAAACCTGCAAAATCGGCAGTGTATCAAATACTTGTTCTCCCCACTGTACAAACGTATGTGGAAACCCCTTCAAATGAGTGGATTCGGTTATTTCAGCCACACCTGTTGATGACAGGTGAGAGAAAAAAAATCGAGCACACAGCCATGCAATCTCCATAGACAAACATTGGCAGTAGAATGGCTGAAGAGCTCAGTGACTTTCAAAGTGGCAATGTCATAGGATACCACCTTTCCAACAAGTCCGTTCGTCAAATGTCTGCCCTGCTAGAGCAGCACCGGGCAACTGTAAGTGCTGTTATTATGAGGTGGAAACGTCTAGGATCAACAACGGCTCAGCTGCGAAGTGATAGGACACACAAGCTCATAGAACGGGACCACCGAGTGCTGAAGCGCATACAAATCGCCTGTCCTCGGTTGCAACACTCACTACAGAGTCCTAAACTGCCTCTGGAAGCAATTGCAGCACAATAACTGTTCGTCGGGAGCTTCATGAAATGGGTTTCCATGGCCAAGTAGCCACACACAAGCCTAAGATCACCATGTGCAATGTCAAACGTTGGCTGGAGTGGTGTAAATCTCACCGCGACTGGAATCTGGAGCAATAGAAACTTGTTCTCTGGAGTGATGAATTGCACTTCACAATCTGGCAGTCCTACAGACGAATCTGGGTTTGGCGGATCCCAGGAGAATGCTACCTGCCCCAATGCAAATTGCCAACTGTAAAGGAATAATTGTCTGGGGCTGTTTTTCATGGTTCTGGCTAGGCCCCTTAGTTCCAGTGAAAGGAAACCTAAACGCTACAGCATACAATGACATTCTAGACGATTATGTGCTTCCAACTTTGTGGCAACAGTTTGAGGAAGGCCCTTTCCTGTTTCAGCATGACAATGCCCCCGTGCACAAAGCGAGGTCGATACAGAAAGGATTTGTTGAGATCGGTGTGGAAGAACTTGACTGGTCTGTACAGAGGCCTGACCTCAACCCCATCGAGCACCTTTGGGATGAATTGGAAGACTGACTGCGAGCCAGAACTAATCACCCAACATCAGTGCCGGACCTAATGCTCTTGTGGCTGAATGGAAGCAAGCCCTCGCAGCAATGTTCCAACGTCTAGTGGAAAGCCTTCCCAGAAGAGTGGAGGCTGTTCTAGCAGCAAAGTGGGGACCAACTCCATATTAATGCCCATGATTTTGGAATGAGATGTCCGATGAGCAGGTCATGTAGTGTATTTCCTTATTGAAGCAATGCAATTAGAATAATGTGAACTGCAAACATGTTCAACATATTTTGCAAATATGGGGCAGGCTATTTAACGAACTAGGCTATAGCGGACAACATTCTAATTGGATTTGATGACAATACAATACATGAAAAACTGTAAATAAACAATTTGAAACTACTTCATTACAGGGAGGCCACGCCTCAACACACCCACAAATTGTTTAATCATCAAAACCCAGCACTTTCTCTCCACCGCCAGGAACTGCGCCCACAATTATGGTTGTGAAAATAGAAACAATATTTCTGACACACCCCGGAACCTAAAGCGCTACCACCAGCCCTTAGATTTACCATTGCGTTAGGTTTATTGAAATAGAGCGCTAGGAGTGATTGGGAATCCAGCCATACTGAAGAAGTGTCCTAGGAATTAGGGGAATAAGGACTAGGGATATGGGCTAGTGGTAGATTAGGAATGCAGCCATTTACTGACCTTCCTGAGGGTGATGACACCCTCCTGTGTGCTCCTATTGGTTGAAATGTCGAACATGGCTGGGCCGTCACTGCTGGTGATTCGGTAGTTCATCTCAGCGTTCCTGCCAATGTCAGCGTCTGTAGCTCGCAGCACGGCCACCGTCGAGCCGGGCTCTGACGACTCTGGAGCTTTGAACTCATACAGACCTGGAGGAAAGACACGGACACACACACAATAGTTGTTGTTATTCTGTAACACCTAGATCAACCCATTAATTCAAACATTTGAATCCATCTTAAAAAGCCTACATTAATCAAACATGTGTCATTTGTTCAACGTGAATATATTGGCACATACATTGTTATTTTTAACGGGTGATTTCCTGGTTTGTGCCAGATAAATGAACGCTTCCCTGTCTGCTAGCTAAAGCACCTCACTGTATCTCATATGCTTAAATAAATAGCTGGCTTGGTCTGCAAAGGGATGGAAGTGATATACACACAGGCTGCAGAGACAAACACTATTGACACCCTCATAAAACACGCTGACAGCATTCTGGCAACGCCTGAGTCGGCAGGTCTCTGTCTCACGCACACACATACGCAGGCAGGCATGTACACGTGCATACGCACACACACACACACAGGCATGGAAACACACACACACCACTATGGAGAGGTTTCCCAGGCTAACAGGTATTTAGCATTGGGTCGAGAGGAGGAAGCATCAGTCTTGCAGACAACAATGATATCGCTGCCTGACACTGCCTCCTCCGGGTGTCCCATTACAATATCCACTTGCTCTCACTCTTTCTCTTTCTCCCTGGCCCCTCCCTTCATCCCTCCTTCCCTCCCTCTATTTATTCCTCCAGTCTCACCTTCATTTCCTTTCTATCCATCTCTACCCCCTACCTCCCTCTCTCTCCCTCCTTCCCCTCCTCCGTCCCTCCCACCCTCCCTCCCTTTCCTGTCCATTGAGGTGAGGTGCAGTGACAGTGTTTGTCTCCCTGTTGGGGAGGGTGATAAATGGAGGTAGGGTTTCTACGGTTGTGTGCATTACACACACACAGACACAGTGCTGTTATTGAGGGGAAACAAAATGACACCAGTAATCTGTCAATCTGATATATTTGCAATTCGCCAGATGCACCAGTGAGGGAAAGCGCAAGGGAGAGAGAGGAGAGAGGGGGACAAGACACAGCGTGTGAGAGGAGATAGAGGGAGAGGGGGTGAAGGAGAGAAAGATGGTTGGCAAAAGAAACCCTGAAAAGAAAACTAGAAACAAAGGACATTAGCGGAGCCACACACAGTGACATTGAGAGCATTGGAAAGAGAAAGACTGAGCGAGAGGATCTGGAATGACAGCAAGGGAGGGGAAAAAAAAGTGATAGTTAGAAGGAGATAAAAAGAGAGCGAGAAAGAGATAAAACTCACAGAGTACTCTTTTCATTTAATAGGGATTACCAGGCTGATCTGATGCACTGTGCAGGACCCTTCCCTCTGTCATATGGCTTTACATTTAATTATACCCAGCCTTCCAGAGAGCGCTGCAGTCGTACATGCACACACACACCTCAGCCGCAGCTGTGCGCAGCACAGTACCACTCGCTGCAATAATCCACATTAATTTTGAAATTGACACCAGATGGAGGCTGCCTGCTTGGCACGAGCCTTCTGTATGGTGAACTAGGTTTTATTTTCAGGGGGCTCTGTGTGTGTGTGTGTGTGTGTGTGTGTGTGTGTGTGTGTGTGTGTGTGTGTGTGTGTGTGTGTGTGTGTGTGTGTGTGTGTGTGTGTGTGTGTGTGTGTGTGTGTGCGTGCGTGCGTGTGTGTGTGCGTGCGTGCGTGCGTGCGTACATCTGTCTGTATATGTGTGCACTATACTCACTCTTGGGGAAGCGTGGTGGGTTGTCATTGACATCAGACAGGGTGATGCTGACTGTGGTGGTCCCTGATAGCCCACCCATCTGGCCAGCCATGTCTTTAGCCTGGATCACAACAACATAGTTCTCCTTCGTCTCCCTGTCCATGTTTGGCAGGGCTGTCTTGATCACACCTGAAAGAAAAAGACAGACAGAGACATAAGATACTTTTGATACATACATTTCTTCATATATCGGTGATATCCGTAAGAATATATTTAAAAAAATAATAACCAAATAGCACTCATGCCTTTCTTGCACTTACAGTACACTTGTCTTTTCTTTTCTTAATAGCACTGACTTTGCTGATAGGTGTTTTATTGAGGAACATGTTTACTGTGATATATGATTGCCTTACCTAGCTATCGTAAGATGAATAACTAACTGTAAGTCACTCTGGATAAACCTGTCTGCTAAATGACTACATATAATGTGTGCATCAGTCGTGTAGTGTAGGGTAAACACACGTATATGCAGTTTACACACCGTTGTTATTTTCTGCAAGCGTTTTACCCACCTTTTGCGAGAAAATGCACTGAAAGTATAGGGAGCATTACTTAACTCACCGCGAACGGCGGTCAGCCCTTCCACACTGTTTTTTTTGTATCACCGCATCACTGTTATGTATGTATGCATGCAGAGTAATATCACAGTGTATGATGCACAAAATATAACTTTTGCACATTTCTTTAGAGCTCAGACACAAAGACATTGAGGTGAATATAGATGCTCTGTCTCGCTCTGGTACAGTTGCGTTCCATATGTACATAAAACATATATATCTCTGGTTTTTCAGTCAGGACAGAGGTTCAGTGAAGCTCTAATTGGCTACAGTTGAAGTCGGAAAATTACATACACCTGAGCCAAACCATTTAAACTTAGTTTCACAATTCCTGACATTTAATCCTAGTAAAAATGCCCTGTCTTAGGTCAGTTAGGAACGCCATTTTATTTTAAGGATGTGAAATGTCAGAATAATAGTAAAGAGAATGATTTATTTCAACTTTTATTTCTTTCATCACATTCCCAGTGAGTCAGAAGTTCACATACACTCAATTAGTATTTGGTAGCATTGCCTTTTACATTGTTTAACTTGGGTCAATCTTTTCGGGTAGCCTTCCACAAGCTTCCCATATTAAGTTGGGTGAATTTTGGCCCATTCCTCCTGACAGAGCTGGTGTAACTGAGTCAGGTTTGTAGGCCTCCTTGCTCACACACGCTTTTTCAGTTCTTCCCACAAATGTTCTATAGGATTGAGGTCAGGGCTTTGTGATGGCCACTCCAATACCTTGACTTTGTTGTCCTTAAGCCATTTTGACACAACTTTGGAAGTATGCTTGGGGTCATTGTCCATTTGGAAGACCCATTTGCGACCAAACTTTAACTTCCTGACTGATGACTTGAGATGTTGCTTCAATATATCCACATAATTGTCCTGCCACTCCCATGCTTCACGGTTGGGATGGTGTTCTTCGGCTTGCAAGCGTCCCCCTTTTTCCTCCAAACGTAACGATGGTCATTATGGCCAAACAGTTCTATTTTGTTTCATCAGACCAGAGGACATTTCTCCAAAAAGTACAATCTTTGTCCCCATGTGCAGTTGCAAACCATAGTCTGGCTTTTTTTATGGCGGTTTTGGAGCAGTGGCTTCTTCCTTGCCGAGCGGCCTTTCAGGTTATGTCGATATAGGACTCGTTTTACTGTGGATGTAGATACTTTTGTACCTGTTTCATCCAGCATTTTCACAAGGTCCTTTGCTGTTGTTCTGGGATAGATTGCACTTTTCACACCAAAGTACGCTCATCTCTAGGAGACAGAACGCGTCTCCTTCTTGAGTGGTATGACAGCTGCGTGGTCCCATGGTGTTTATACTTGCATACTATTGTTTGTATAGATGAACGTGGTACCTTCAGGCATTTGGAAATTGCTCCCAAGGATGAAACAGACTTGTGAAAGTCTACAATTTTTTTCTGAGGTCTTGGCTGATTTCTTTTGATTTTCGCTTGATGTCAAGCAAAGAGGCACTGAGTTTGAAGGTAGGCCTTGAAATACATCCACAGGTACACCTCCAATTGACTCAAATGATGTCAATTAGCCTATCAGAAGCTTCTAAAGCCATGACGTCATTTTCTGGAATTTTCCAAGCTGTTTAAAAGCACAGTCAACTTAGTTTATGTTAACTTCTGACCCACTGGAATTGTGATACAGTGAAATAATCTGTCTGTAAACAATTGTTGGAAAAATGTATTGTGTCATGCACAAAGTAGATGTACTGACCGACTGGCCAAAACTATAGTTTGTTAACAAGAAGTTTGTGGAGTGGTTGAAAAACGAGTTTTAATGACTCCAACCTAAGTGTATGTAAACTTCCAACTTCAGCTGTACATATTAAAAGCAGCACTCTGCCTTCTTCCCCTCCTGTCTGTCAGATATTGAGCTGCCGTGGCTTTTGTCATCCATTTGAAGCATAAAGACTACAGAGACTGTTACAGTAAAATACAGAAATAGAAGTAAAAAACACTAAATCAATTGCATCGACAGAGTTCACGGGATCCAATCTCTTTTTCCAAAGAGAAAATTCGTTGAATATCAAACAATAGGCGATGTAAGGGCTGACGCAGCACATCACTCAAACCTAGATCTAAGCAGCATCGGTGAAATGCACAGTGAAGGCAGGGCTATACAACTCTCATCCGGCTCTTTTATCACATAGGATGTGGCAGCAGGAGAGGAGCAAGGCACAGAGGCGCGTGTGTGTGTGAAGCGCTGAGAGATGATGCAGCGGCATTCGTTTTTCCTAACAAAGCACAATCTTACTCGCTGAAGGACAGCCGGCAACTCTCTCCTGAAAAACATGCTAGTCCGTTCAAGTAGTGCTGAGGGGGAAAATACACACGTGTATTCAGTATAGAGTTACAATATATTGTGTGCATGTATACACCAATACACCGTCTCTGAATGTATCTCTCTACCCTATCTATCTTTATCTTTCTTCTCTCTCTCTCATTCTCCCTCTCTCTACTTGTTATTTCTCTCACCCTCTGTCTATTCTCTCTCTTTCTCTCACTCCACACAAACAAACAGGGGACGACATACACAGACAGAGAGAGAATCATGCTGATGTCCAAGCCTGCCTTTGTGTAGGGGGGGATGTCAGCTTACATGGCACATCTGGGATAAACCATATTAATGTGAAGCCCTGCACTAATCTGCAAATAGATTTTTTTGTTGCAATTTCCCTTTTGTTTAAGCAAACAAAACACCAGGGTCCATTCCAAAGCACACATGACACATTATTAAATCTAGCAGTGATGACGGAGCCATGGTATTGAAAGGCGGTGGTTGGCAGAGGTTCTGCCCTTCTTTTCTGTCATGTCGCTTCAGTCTGACATGGGAGTTAATGGTCATGTTGCACACACACACACACACACACACACACACACACACACACACACACACACACACACACACACACACACACACACACACACACACACACACACACACACACACACACACACACACACACAGTCTCCGTGGTAATGACGGGTAGTGCACTGTTCGCAACCTGGTTCACTCTCAGTAGGACTTTAGGTTGCATTCAGGTGCAAGATGAAACATCAGTAAGACAGGGAAGTGGCACCTTGTGTGTGCTGTTCCCTGTTGACTCTCTGGGAACATTGCCCCCTCAAGCCACCGATAAACTATAGAAGGTAATTATTATAGAACTCTGTATTTGCATTGTAATTGACCCTACCTCTCCTTTCTGTCTACAGAAGAAGAAGAAAGATGGGGGGGTGCCTGTTTACACTGACCTGTGTTGGGATCTACAGAGAAGTATGGCTGTCCCTGTAGGATGCTGTAGACCACCCTGGCACTGTTACCATACGTAGCGTCGTCAGCGTCTGTAGCGGTCACCTGCATCACCACTGTGCCTGGGGAAGGAAGGAGGGAGGAGAAGAAGAAAGAGAGTGACTTGGTGAGCAAAGTTATTCACATGAAATGGAGTCAAGGGGTGTTGGGGAACGCTCTCAATATCACAAGACAATTTCCTGAATAAGGCCAATAAAGTGAACTGGACTGAACTGAAGTATATGTATGTCTGTGTCACAAATTTCACCATATTCCCTTTATAGTGCGTTACTTTTGACCATATGGCTCTGGTCAAAAGAAGTGCACTATATAAGGAATATGCCCTTACGGGAAAACCTAATGAATTTAATGTGATCTTATGTGAAGTTGATGTGATAACATGTAAAATCAACATGTAATAATATGAAACTACATATGAAATCATGATTTATTACTCATGTGTAATAAATGTGACAACATGGGGATGCGATTTTTCAACGTGATACCATGAATCTACAAGTGAAAACATTTTGAACGTTTTTCACATGTGAAAGTGCAATTCCACATTAGGGTTGAATGGCAGCAACCCGGTTACCGAGATTTACCGGGATTTAACCGCCCAAAACCACTCCCTTTTCCAGGGATAAATAACTGCGAGAAACCGGTAAATTATGATAAATTATGTATATGAACAGCATGGTGTGAAATGGAACTGTTAAATGATATAACATATCTAAAAATGGCTTCTCTATGGCCTCTGCATGATGAATCATCAATGCTCAGGGTGGGGACAGACAGACAATCTCAGGATGGAGCGCAGTTCACAATGCATGTAGACCTACAGTATCATCTCATCATGGTAACTTTTTTTATTGTGACAGGTAGGCCTACATTTGCTGCAGCATAGTCTATGCTACAGTAATAAAGACTGAATGTGCGTCTCATTCACCCATCTCCATCTGGCTTTCAGGGGTCACCTTATTTTTTAATTGTAAAGATTTTGTTATTGCAGCTGAAGATTTTTAAAATCAGCCTATCACTCGAATATCGTTGCTTTAAATCAGTGCACGTGCGAGCACGCTCTCGCAGTCTTTCTCTCTCTCCATCAACTCCTTTCAAATTGCATCCAAAATAGATCATCCTTTTCTAGATTGATATATAGCCCTATACATAGATGTCCTAGCCCACCTTTTTCAGGTAATAAATTCAATGCAATACTAGCCTTATATTTAGCTAATGAATGAGGGGTTATGTATAATAAGCTTCTAACTTATAGCTTCTGTTTCTTGCGCAATACAAATGCACCTGTGCTCCGCTGGCCTCTCTCCTTAAAAAATGTTTCCTTAGCTCTTGGAGTCTCATGCAGGAAAAGCTAGACTAGAATAGCTTGCTGGACATTTGTTTTTACATTTCTTACACCAATAGATTAGTCGAAGAGGGACGCAAGCTCTTGTTTTCTGATTGTAAAATACAGCAGCCAATAGAACTCACGGGTAGTTTGAAAGAAGGGTGAATGCGCGATGCTATAGCAGTTATTTATTCAGACCATTCAATCTTTGCCAAGAGAACTGAAAGCCTTCTGCATCTAATTCTAGTTCTATATTATTCAAGGATGTCATTACAATGATGATGATTAGGACAACAAACCGTATTTAATTTAACTGTTGAAAGCGAGGAAGGAATGAAGCAACAATAGAGAGAAAGAGGAGGTAGGCTAATAACATTAGGGGAAATATTATGAAATGTATATATGCGTCAGGCTACTAATTATACAAATAAGCTCTATTATATTTCTAGAAATCAAATTAGTTAGCCTGTACTTGTAACTTTGTAGGCTGCATGTGCTGCATCAGAATCGCATGTACTCTCCCTGCTTTATCATGGTTTGAACGATGTGTGTAATTCCAGTCCATATAATACAGTATATTACAGTAATACAGTTCACACTCAAAAAGATTTGCTAACTCGAGCTAGTTTAATTTATTTACCCAAGAAAGTATATACATTAGCTAGCTACATCTATGGACTTTTATGTTTTTATGTTGTGCGTAATGTGCAGTAGCCTATATCATATAGCCTATGTATTGGATAACGCCACAATCATTCGTTTTTTGGGGGGCTTGGGCTCATAAAATGTCTTTAATGTAGGGCTCATAAAATGTATGTAATGTATGGCTCATCAGGCTCAGGTAGCATCAGGCTTGAATGTTTTAAAATCAAATCCAGACATAGGTTTATTTATATGCTTTATGATGCTTTTGAATGACACTTCCGGTCTTGGCAGGAGAAAAGTGATTTATTCTCGGGATGGAACATATGTCAAATACTGTGAAAATACTCAACCCTATTCCACATGTGAGTTTAGGTTTTCATACAAGAAATCAACCCTATTCCACATGTGAGTTTAGGTTTTCATACAAGAAAGTTTTTCACGTGGAAATGCTAATTCCTGTAATGAGTGCACTGAGAGTCGGGAAGCAAGTTCAGGGAGTTTGTTTTAAGAAATAAATGTAGCATAATACAAAACACAAACAACACACAGACAGGAAACAGAAACAGAAACAATGACGCCTGGGGAAGTGTCACGCCCTGACCTTAGTTATCTATGTTTTCTGTATTATTTTGGTCAGGTCAGGGTGTGACGAGGGTGGGTATGCTTGTTTGTCTTGTCTAGGGTTTTTGTATGTCTAGGGGTGTTTGTTAGTCTAGGCATATTGTAGGTCTATGGTGGCCTGAATTGGTTCCCAATCAGAGACAGCCGTTTATCCTTGTCTCTGATTGGGGATCCTATTTAGGTTGCCATTTTCCATTTTGGTTTTGTGTAGTTGCCTGTTTCAGCACTCGTTGTATATAGCTTCACGTTCATTTTGTTAGTTTGTTTAGTGTTCTTTCTTTATTAAAAGAAGAATGTATTCATATCACACTGCGCCTTGGACTCATCAATACAACGAACGTGACAGGAAGGAACCAAGGGGAGTGCCATATATAGGGCAGGTAATCAAGGAGGTGATGGAGTCCAGGTGAGTGTCAAATTGCGCAAATGCGCGTAACGCTGGTGACAGGTGTGCGCCATAAACGAGCAGCCTGGTGACCTAGAGGCCGGAGAGGGAGCACACGTGATAATTCCAGATGTGAGGTGAAAACATGTTATTGTCCTCACGTGAAAAGGTGGTGTTAACATGTTAACTCTATATTGAATACACATGAACTATACACAACTGACCACACACGTGTCATTTTTGTTTTCACGTGAATATTTCAGCTTAACATGTGAAAGCAGTTATTTCACATGTGAAAATGCGATTTCAAATATTAATATCTGATTTTCACATATGAAACTGCAAATGTCTTGTTTTTTTTGTAAGGGAAGTAATGAAATGGTATCGGGATTTTAAGGTAACTGGTATGCTGTTCAGCTAAAATAGTGTAAAAATCTTTAATCAATGACAATATGATTACATTTGGCATGATCACTTAGGCAACGGCTATGATCCATTTTCCTTATCAAAGAGGCAGAGAATGATATTCCAAGGGAACAAAGGAGAGAAGTGTTAGTCAAATGGTACATTCCAACGATGCCTAGCGGGGCCCAGTGTTGCCTCATTAAATGCATAAGAAGAATGAATTTAGTTAATGGAAATTGACATAAATATAGAATTGTGCGATGGATTGGAATTGGGAATTGTAACCAACTGAAAGTTGTTCTAATTCAGTGGCAATGTGAGATCTGCAAGGATGAATATAGTGCGCACGTTACATTACTGCCAAACTGCCAAACATCTGAAGTTTCTTTTCTCTTTAACCTCTTACTTTATAAATAAACTAATGTTCAAGCTTAGTTCCTTGATGATATCTCCTCTCTGAAGAGGGAATTGTCAGGATTTCACAAGACAAATAATGTACAGTGGATTGCACTATAAAGGCAGGTTCACAACAGGTCCACTTTCAGGCTGTGGCATCACACCTCACTTGTTACAACAGGCAACTGCTTTTCCTACTTAGATGTGGTGAACAGATTGACAGGGTTTGTCACCTGCCTGTGTTATGCCACCACTGTCACTCACAGCAGCAGGAGAGAACAAAGTTCTTTAACTCTGTAAAGTTAAAAGTTCTAAGTCATCATTTCCATCAGTTGCGTTTTTTGACGCGAGCGATGACGAAAGCTAATGCACTGATGAAAGTGTGGCTTACGCAGGTGTTAGAGAGTGTGTTAGTGTTGAGAGTATACGTCATATATCTTCAGCCATCTACCCACTGAACTGGATAGATTATGTAGATTCCAACCATTGGCATACACATGACAGAAATATAGACAGTTTCATCCAGTGTTTAATGTGTTGTAATTGAACACTGAACAGTGTATTCAAAAGATTAGCTTAAGTATCTGATATAATCAGCATTGTTGGACCGCTTTACCTTGTTTGTTTTGCTGTAATAAACCAGTGCATGGCCTGTAATCATTCTCATTTAATGACTCAATATCTACGTCTCAAATGGCACCATATTCCCTATGTGGTGCACTACTTTTGACCAAGGCCCAGAGCCATATGGGACCTGGTTAAAGGGGTGCATTATGGACGTAGGGAATGAAATGCCATTTGGGACACATTCAATCTCTCCTCTCATTATTATGATTGATAAAGCCCGCATTGATCCAATAAGATAGGCATTTGCTTGTAACAACTCTATCGTGTCTCACACATCATAAGCCTTCTAATGCTGCTATTCATTGCAGATACAAGACTGGAATATATTATTACCACTGACTGCATGGAATCACCCTCTTTCATAACGATTTCCAGGCTATCGGTTTAACTGCGCTGTTTAAAAATGTTCGGTCAAGCTGTGAGTTACAGTTACACCCAAGGCAAAAGTTGTTGAAATTATTATTTAGATGGATTTAGGGATGTACTCTGTAGCCTATGTCCAGTGGTGATATCTCTGGTACATGTGTGAAGTAGGGGTTTATACTAATTAGTGACATCTCTAGTACATGTGTGAAGTAGGGGCTAATACAGATGTAGGATCTTAATTTGATCACTATTTTGTAGCTTAGAATTTTCCTGCAAAGCAAGAAATGCAAACTTGTGGTGTATTTCAGCTTAAAAAGGCTTTTCAAGTTAGTAATTTCCACTTTGAAATTTTCAGACATATCTTCCCGAACGAAAAGTGCATCAACACATACAAAAATGTCCATTAATTATAATCCCTATAGTAATTCACATTTCCTGTTGCCACAAGATTATTTTCCTGCTATAGCAAACTGGCAAATATTCAAATAGTGGGGACATCTCAGGTACATTTGTGATGTAGGATCTCATATGTACCCAGTGGGGAGATCTTTACATGTGTGAAGTAGGGGTTAGGTGTTCATACGTACCCAGTGGGGACATCTCAGGTACGTGTATGAAGTAGGGATCCTTGGTAAACTTGGGTTCATTGTCGTTGATGTCATGGATCTTGATAAGAAACTCTGACTCTCCCTCTAGAGAGGTGTTAGTGATTCTGTTGACGGCCTTGGCCCGGAGTGTGTAGTAGGCCTTCTCCTCCCGGTCTAGCCTCTTAGTGGCGTGGATATCTCCTGAGTTCTCATCAATGATGAACAGAGTACCGGCTCCGTCGCCAGTCAGGACGTACCGTATGCTACCGTCACCCCGGTCCCCGTCTGAGTGGAGCTGTGGAGCGATGAGAAACATAGCGGAGGAAGTCAGTACTCAGTAGCACTAGATCACAATAAAAAAGATGTGATTCTTTATGCATGAACAACAGCTTAGCTTGCGCTGACATTTTAATTCAGCCACCAAATCCCCTCAACATATTTATCTCCGGGAACTCATCAAAAGCTTGTCTGCGTCCTGAATGGCACCCTATTCCCTATATAATGCATTACTTAGGAAATGCAATATATAGGGAATAGGGTGCCATTTGGGACACAACCCTTGTCTTTCCTCTTTTTCCTCATCCTGTCTTCCCTCCTTTCTATTTATTTTAACCACCAAGGACATGGTGATAATTGAAGATGGAAGTAAAGGGCAGAGGCAGACACGTTTGCATGCACACAAGAACACAGTGCGCATACAGTATATGCAAATAAACATACAAATGACCAAATGCATCTTTCCACATATGCAGATATACGGTATCTGTCTGTGTGTGTGATGCGTACAGTATGTGTGTCAGCTGAGGAGCTATCGGAGTGGTGGGTGTGACCTCTGAGTGTGTGTGTGTGACCATATGTGGTGTGTGACTTGCTAGCTTCTGGTTCTGGACAGACGGAGTATATTAGATTGTGCAGTCAGTGGAGTCAGTCACATGGAAGAGCACCGCAACAGAATGGCACCCTATTCCCTAAATACAGTACAGTAGGAAAAGGGGAGCCATTTGGGATAAAGACAGTATGCAACCTCCTCTCTCTCTTCCTATCTTTCCTTCTCTCTCGTTATGGCATATGAATGGCTTTTTATTCCAGGTGCTGGAAGGCTTAATATTACTAATTCATTGTGTTCTGTGTGAAAACAAAGCTGTGGAAGCAAAATGGCTGCCTTTTAACATTAGTATCTTTAAGATTGCTGCATTTGCTTGTTGTAAACACTGAAAGATACACTAAGTGAAAGCTATGATAACCACGTTGGGAATAAGCTAGCTACTGACTGTTTATGTGTGTGGTTCTGCTGTGCCGAACCATCTGAAAAGTCAGAAAGTCAGTTGAGTGAAAATAAAGTTCTTCAACATCATTATCTTCCAAACTGCTTTAGCTCGCAATGCCTCATTACAGCCCTGCGTGCGTCTTTCTCTGTCTGCCACTGTTTGTGACCCCTCCGTCTCCCTCCTCTTTCAGTCACCCACTCCACCACCCCTCGCTATGATGGAAGTTCATTTACGTCCCAATCTGGGTGCCTCCTACTCAAATTAGGAGAAAAACCTCTCCCAGAAATCAATCCAGCAGCCAGACGTGCATTCACAATGGCCCCTGATCAATTTCTATTGAAAATGTAATTAAAGCGTCACCGGGGGAAGAGCGCAGCCACATGTGCAATGAGCATGGCCACCAGGCGTCCTCCACAAGTAGATGCGGGGCCCTTCATCCTCCGTCCTCCTTGATATCACTTCATAATGAAATAGAGAGCAAAGGAGGGGCACTATGTTCAAAAGTAGTGCACTAGGGAATAGGGTGCCATTTGGGATGCACACGAGGACTATGCTTCAGTGTTACGGCCACTAGCTCTATAGGAGACATTTGGTATTTTGTGGAGCGCATTTCTGTTCTGTAGGGCATCCCATAGTCCAAAAAATCATAATTGGTTACGAGACAATAGTTTGGAAAGGCAACATCAACCAAATCTGCAAGATAAACTGTTGAACAATTGAGCTTGTGTGTGTGTGTGTGGGGGGGGGTTTGTTTGGGAGGGGTTGGATGAGTGAGTGAGTGACAAAAATGTAGACTTCCTACTACAGGCCATTGTTATGAGTAACAACAACAACAAAAAACTAAATGCAGTTAAACCGAGGCGAAGGCATTCGAAATGATGCTGCCTGCGGATCTGGTTCTGTACTGTAGGTGGCATCGTGCTCTTTTTAAAGGATGGGCCCCTATCTCGAGTGGCGCGGCAGTCTAAGGCACTGCATCTCAGTCTTTGTGCAGGCCAGTCAATTTCTTCCACACCGACCTAAACAAACCATTTCTGTATGGACCTCACTTTGTGCACGGGGGCATTGTAATGCTGAAACAGGAAAGGGCCTTCCCCAAGCTGTTGCCACAATGTAGGAAGCACAGAATCGTCTAGAATGTAATTGTATGCTGTAGCGTTAAGATTTCCCTTCACTGGAACTAAGGATCCTAGCCCGAACTATGAAAAACAGACCCAAACCATTATTCCTCCTCCGCCAAACTTTACAGTTGGCACTATGCATTGGGGCAGGTAGCGTTCTCCTGGCATCCGCCAAACACAGATTTGTCTGCCGGACTGCCAGATGGTGAAGCATGATTAATCACTCCACAGCAGTGGTTCGCAAACATTTTATAGTCCCCTACCCGTTCAAACATTCAACCTCCAGCTGTGTACCCCCTCTAGCACCAGGGTCAGCGCACTCTGAAATGTTGTAGTTTTGCCATCATTGTAAGCCTGCCACACACACACTATACCATACATTTATTAAACATAAGAATGAGTGAGTTTGTCACAACCCGGCTCGTGGGAAGTGACAAAGAGCTCTTATAGGACCAAGGCACAAATAATAATCAATCATTTTATTTAACCATCTTGCATATAAAACCTTAAATGTGTTCATTGAATTCATTCATTGATTCATTTTCACAGAACCACTTGTTGCAATTTCGAGGAGGCTCTCTTGTTCAGATATCGGTAAGTGGTCTGGAGGCAGGGCATGAAAGGGATAACGAATCCAGTTGTTTGTGTCATCTGTTTCGGGAAAGTACCTGTGTAATTGCGCACCCAGCTCACTTAGGTGCTTCGCTATATCACATTTGACATTGTCCATAAGCTTGAGTTTATTTGCACACACAAAAATCATACAATGATGGAAAGACCTGTGTGTTGTCCTTGTTAATGCAGACAGAGAAGAGCGCCAACTTCTTAATCATAGCCTCAATTTTGTCCCGCACATTGAATATAGTCGCGGAGAGTCCCTGTTATCCTAGATTCAGATCATTCAGGCGAGAAAAAACATAACCCAGATAGGCCAGTCGTGTGAGAAACTCGTCATCGTGCAAGCGGTCAGACAAGTGAAAATTATAGACCGTAAAGAAAACTTTAAGCTCGTCTCTCAATTAAATTTTTTTTGTCAATACTTTGCCCCCTGATAACCAGCGCACTTCTGTGTTGTAAAAACGTTACATGGTCGCTGTCCATTACATTGCATAATGCAGAAAATACACGAGAGTTCAGGGGCCTTTCTTTAACAGAGTTAACCATTTCCACTGTAGTGTCCAAAACATATTTCAAGCTGTCAGGCATTCCCTTGGCAGCAAGAGCCTCTCGGTGGATGCTGCAGTGTACCCCAGTGGCGTCGGGACCAACTGCTTGCACGCACGTTAACACTCCACTATGTCTCCCTGTAATGGCTTTTGCGCCATCATTACAGATACCAACACATCTTGACCACCAAAGTCCATTTGATGTCACAAAGCTGTATAGTACTTTCAAAATATCCTCTCCTGTTGTCCTGGTTTCCAGTGGTTTGCAGAAGAGGATGTCTTCCTTAATTGACCCCCCATAAACGTAACGGACATATACCAGGAGCTGTGCCAGGCCCGCCACGTCTGTTGACTTATCCAGCTGTAACCAATAGAATTCACTGGCTTGTATGCGAAGCAATAATTGTTTCAAAACATCTCCTGCCATGTTACTGATGCATTGTGAAACAGTGTTGTTTGATGAAGGCATTGTCTGTATAGTTTTTTTGGCCTTTTCCCCCAGCATTGTCCCAGCCATATCCGCGGCAGTAGGAAGAATTAAGTCTCCCACAACAGTATGGGGCTTGCCTGTCCTAGCCACTCGGTAGCTCACCATAAGACGCTTCTAGACCCTTCTTATTAATGCTATCTGTTGCTTTTATACATGTCTTACTACTCGAAAGTCATCTTAATTCTCGCTCAAACTCCTGTGGCTTATTTTTCAAATTGGCATGTTTTGTTTCTAAATGTCTGCGCAACAGTGAAGTTTTCATTGAGTTGTGAGATAGTACTTTTGCACATATAACACACTGTGGCTGAGGAAAGGCACTACTCCCAATATAAGTGAACCCCAAATCAATGTAGTTCTCATCATATTTGCGCCTCTTCAATGGTCCAACGTCCCAGTCTGTTCGGTGCTTTCCCGGGTAAGGGGGCAGTAGCTCTTCGGCTGCATCAGATTCACAACTGTCAGTGTCCATGCTCGATGGGCTAACAACAAATGTAGAATTACTGATGCTAGCATTGGATGTGCTCGTGGAAGCAGAACAACTTGTGTCGTCGACAGGTGCAGGTGCAGTACTACCAGTAGAGCTGGTATGTGTCTCTATGGACGCAGGCCTTACTACTTTTAACCATTTATACATTTTCGAGCAAACGGAATGAGTAGCAGCTACATTTGGCTACATACGACAGTTAGTGGAATTCCCGCAAGAGAGTAACGGTTAATGTGATCGGATGTTAATTATTTGACTAGGCTACCTGTATTTGACATTGTGTTATTATTTCGCTTAACACTAAATGGTTTAATTACATTTTAGGCAGTGAAACGAGGCTACTCAAGCGAGAAAAAAACCTCACCCAAATGCATAACCCCGTTGGAAAATATAAATGGACTGTTTGAAAATGTGATAAAAAAAATGTGAATCACATGTTTATTTGGCGTACCCCCGATGGTATTGCATGTACCCCCAGAGTCCACCGGTGGAAAGCTTTACACCACTCCAGCCAACTCTTGGCATTGCGCTTGGTGATCTTAGGTTTGTGTGCCGCTGCTCGGCCATGGAAACCCATTTCATGAAGCTCCCGACTAACACTTCTTGTGCTGCCGTTGCTTCCAGAGGCAGTTTGGAACTCTGTAGTGAGTGTTGCAACTGAGGACAGATGATTTTTACGCACTACACGCTTCAGCATTTGGCGGTCCCGTTCTGTGAGCTTGTGTGGCCTACCATTTCGTGGCTGAGCCGTTGTTGCTCCTAGACGTTTCCACTTCATAATAACAGCACTTACAGTTGACCGGGCAGCTCTAGCAGTGCAGAAATTTGGCTAAAACAAGCAATAGAAAACTGGTTGACATTTCTATTTAATCTACCAGAAAAGACAGAACAAATACCATAACAAATATTATGGGTAAACTCAAATATACTAATTGATCAAAATAATTTTGGGGGGGAGAAATAAAATCTAAAACGATAATTTTTGTAAATTTTATCATAAATAGGACTGGTGGAGTTGTCACACATGCAGTTAACAAGAATATTTGGAAATGTCTGCTCTATCCAAAATTACAACCAATTTATTGCAATGTTACAGCAAATATGGAGGAGGCAAGTGGAAAGGGGAGAAGGTAAAGAACTTATCTGTCGGACCTGCATTAAAGACCAAAATTGGCTAAAGAGAAAATTGTGATAAATAAAAAAGTATAACAGTTTCATTTAAGGACCAAAAAATGGACAGCTGTGCCGTACAGGTTGCAAAATAGTTGGGAGGAGATTTTCGATGTACCGATTCCATGGCACACGGTTTATGAAACATTTATACAAAACGATGCCAGATTCAAAACTTTGAGTTTTACCATTTTAAAATATAATACTAAATTCTTGCAACCAATAGAATGTTATAAATATGGGGGATACAACCATCCCAGTTCTGTTGATTTTTTTGCAAAGAGACAGAATCATTAGATCATTAGATCATTTGTTTTGTTACTGCTTGTTTTTGGACACATGTTCAATAACGGCTGAAAAATTGCAACATTTACTTGGAGCTAACTCTGCAAATAGCACTGCTGCGTGATTTGAAAAGTCATAGTCAATCAATCAATAGTATAATAATAATCTTATATTTCATTTACAAGCTATGAAACTATGAGAGTAGAAAGGTTCAGAACATTTGTAAAAAATACCAGCACAGTAGAAACATATATGGTAGTTACAAATTAAAACTGGATGGTCTTCAGCGATACAGATGGGAGTAGTTGAGGTTAGCTGAAGGCTGGGACTAAAAACAAACAAAAATAACTAACGTAAAATATACTGTCCATGAAATTAATGTAGTATGTATAAGCTGGAAGTGGAAGCCTAAGTATTGTTGTCCATTAGCTTACTCCAATTAGGGGAGGGGTGGCAGGGTTTGGGAATATATAATAAAGAAGGAAAATATATTTAAAGATATACAGTACCAGTCAAAAGTTCGGACACACCTACTCATTCAAGGTTTTTTCTTTATTTCTACAATTTTCTACATTGTAGAATAATTGTGAAGACATCACACTCTTGGCATTCTTTCAACCAGCTTCATGAGGTAGTCACCTGGAATGCATTTCGATTAACAGGTATGACTTGGTAAAAGTTAATTTGCGGAATTTTTATGTGTTTGAGACAATCAGTTTTGCTATGACAAGGTAGGGGTGGTATACAGAAGATAGCCCTATTTGGTAAAATACCAAGTCCATATTATGGCAAGAACAGCTCAAATAAGCGAAGAGAAACAACAGTGCATCATTACTTTAAGACATGAAGGTCAGTCTGTCAGGAAAATCTCAAATTTTTTAAAGTTTCTTCAAGGGCAGTTGCAAAAACCATCAAGCGCTATGATGAAACTGGCTCTCATGAGGACCGCCACAGGAAAGGAATACCCAGAGTTACCTCTGCTGCAGAGGATAAGTTCATTAGAGTTACCAGCCTGAGAAATTGCAGCCCAAATAAATTCTTCACAGAGTTCAAGTTACAGACACATCTCAAGATCAACTGTTCAGAGGAGACTGCGTGAATTAGGCCTTCATGGTCGAATTGCTGCAAAGAAATCACTACTAAAGGACACCAATAAGAAGAAGAGACTTGCTTGGGCCAAGAAACACAAGAAATGGACATTAGACCGGTGGAAATCTGTCCCTGGGTCTGGAGTCCAAATTTGCAATCCCATCTGGTTTGCGCCTAGTGGGACTATCATTTGTTTTGGACAATGGCCCAACATACCTCCAGGCTGTGTAAGGGCTTTTTGACGAAGAAGGACAAGGTTCCGTTTTAGGACCACTATTGTTTTCACTATATATTTTACCTCTTGGGGATGTCAATCGAAAACATAAGCTGTACATTTCAATGAAACATGATGAAGCCCCAAAATTGCCCTCGCTAGAAGCCTGTGTTTCAGACATAAGGAAGTGGATGGCTGAAAACGTTCTACCTTTAAACTCGGACAAAACAGAGATGTGTGTTCTAGGTCCCAAGAAACAAAGAGATCTTCTGTTGAATCTGACAATTAATCGTTATGGTTGTACAGTCGTCTCAAATAAAACTGAAGGACCTCGGCGTTACTCTGGACCCTGATCTCTCTTTTGACGAACATATCAAGATTGTTTCAAGGACAGCTTTTTTCCATCTACGTAACATTGCAAAAATCTGAAACTTTCCGTCCAAAAATGATGCAGAAAAATGAATCCATGCTTTTGTTAGTTCTAGGTTAGACTACTGCAATGCTATACTTTCCGGCTACCCGGATAAAGCACTAAATAAACTTCAGTTAGTGCTAAATACGGCTGCTAGAATCCTGACTACTACCAAAAAAGTTGATCATATTACTCCAGTGCTAGCCTCCCTACACTGGCTTCCTGTTAAGGCTAGGGCTGATTTCAAGGTTTTACTGCTAACCTACAAAGCATTACATGGGCTTGCTCCTACCTATCTTTCCGAGTTGGTCCTGCTGTACATACCTACACGTACGCTACGGTCACAAGACGCATGCCTCCTAATTGTCCCTAGAATTTCTAAGCAAACAGCTGGAGGCAGGGCTTTCTCCTATAGAGCTCCATTTTTATGGAATGGTCTGCCTACCCATGTGAGAGACGCAGACTCGGTCTCAACCTTTAAGTCTCTCTGAGTCACTGGCTTACTGGTCCTCTTCCATGCCGTCCCTAGGAGGGGTGCATCACTTGAGTGGGTTGAGTCACTGACGAGATCTTCCTGTTTGGGTTGGCGCCCCCCCTTGGGTTGTGCCGTGGCGGATATCTTTGTGGGCTATACTCGGCCTTGTCTCAGGATGGTAAGTTGGTGGTTGAAGATATCCCTCTAGTGGTGTGGGGGCTGTGCTTTGGCAAAGTGGGTGGGGTTATATCCTGCCTGTTTGGCCCTGTCCGGGGGTATCATCGGATGGGGCCACAGTGTCTCCTGACCCCTCCTGTCTCAGCCTCCAGTATTTACGCTGCAGTAGTTTGTGTCGGGGGGCTAGGGTCAGTCTGTTATATCTGGAGTACTTCTCCTGTCTTATCCGGTGTCCTGTGTGAATTTAAGTATGCTCTCTCTAATTCTCTCTTTCTTTCTCTCTCTCGGAGGACCTGAGCCCTAGGACCATGCCTCAGGACTACCTGGCGTGATGACTCCTTGCTGTCCCCAGTCCACCTGGCCGTGCTGCTGCTCCAGTTTCAACGGTTCTGCCTGCGGCTATGGAACCCTGACCTGTTCACCGGACGTGCTACCTGTCCCAGACATGCTGTTTTCAACTCTCTAGAGACAGCAGGAGCGGTAGAGATACTCTTAATGATCAGCTATGAAAAGCCAACTGACATTTACTCCTGAGGTGCTGAGTTGTCGAGGGTGACTCCTGAGGTGCACCCTCGACAACTACTGTGATTATTATAATTTGACCATGCTGGTCATTTATGAACATTTGAACATCTTGGCCATGTTCTGTTATAATCTCCACCTGGCACAGCCAAAAGAGGACTGGCCACCCCTCATAGCCTGGTTCCTCTCTAGGTTTCTTCCTAGGTTTTGGCCTTTCTAGGGAGTTTTTCCTAGCCACCGTGCTTCTACATCTGAATTGCTTGCTGTTTGGGGTTTTAGGCTGGGTTTCTGTACAGCACTTTGAGATATCAGCTGATGTAAGAAGGGCTATATAAATACATTTGATGGAGTGCTGTATCAGATGACCTGGCCTCCACAATCACCCGATCTCAACCCAATTGAGATGGTTTGGGATGAGTTGGACCGCAGAGTGTAGGAAAAGCAGCCAACAAGTGCTCAGCATATGTGGGAACTCCTTCAAGACTGTTGGAAAAGCCTTCCAGGTGAATCTGGTTGAGAGAAGGCCAAGAGTGTGCAAAGCTGTCATCAAGGCAATGGGTGGCAACATTGAGGAATCTCAAATATAAAATACATTTTGATTTGTTTAACACTTTTTTGGTTACTACATGATTCCATATGTGTTATTTCAATGTAGAAAATAGTAAAATAAGTAAATGAATACGTCTGTCCAAACTTTTGACTGGTACTGTATATATATTTACCCAAAACATATTGTGGATTTGAAATGATGCAGACAATTACACTGATCGAAGCCACAATCAATCAGCAAAATATTAAATCTGATTTACCCCCCCCCACCCCACCCCAAAAAATAAAATAAAGATATACTGTATATCAATAAATAAACTCTGCAAGATCCATTAATCATAACATTTATGAATGATAATAATATATTAATTCATACATTAAACATTTTTTTCATCACATAATTTTTAAGGAGATGGGAGATGGAATATTGTATTATTTTGTATGTTATTAGCACAGCAAATGTCATGGTAGACACATTTGGCTGCCATTTGAGTATCACAGCATTATTGGGCATGCTTATGGTTTTAGACAAGACCCTTAGTCCAACCAGCCAGTTACCCTTTTAGCCCTGTGGTCTCCGCCAATAGTCTGAGTGTTTCCCAAATGGCAACCTATCGCCTATGTAGTGCACTACTTTTGACTAGGGCCCATAGGGACTTAGTTGACTCATATAGACACCAACTAGCCTTCCTGGCATCAATTGTAAATTCAAAATAAACTGTAATAGATTTTAATAAATAAACACTTGATTGTTAAACATATATTTCAGAATAACATGTTGGGAATGAATCAAGTAAGCATGTATTTTTTTCTTTCATATAAACTTTTTCAAATTTTGGACTCACGTTGCAGCTGAATTTATTTTCTCCTCTAATTTGAATATTACTTTGCTGACAGAATTCGGAACAAAGAAAGTAACTACAGCAACGAAATGATAAAAATATGATTCCACAGCTGACTCAGCGGGAGAGAGAAGTCTTAAACGATTCTGACTGACAGCAGTTAGGGGAGAGGGAAGAGGAGAGAGAGCAAGAGATAGGAGTATTGGCCTAAGCTGTGTCCCAAATAGCACCCTATGCCCTATACACTGCACTACTTTGACCAGAGCACTATATTATTCCACTATATAGGGAATAGGATGCCATTTGGGACGGGCCCCTAGTATCTTATTCAGACATCTCGTCCTGCTCCCTGTAACACTGTCAGACAGATGTTCAACAGCCTCGTCACTGCCCGACCTCATCACACCCCATAACGCAGAGGGACGCACAGGAGACACACACCACACACATGCATGCACACACAGGAGAGACACATTGCTAAAGTTCCCTAATCTCTCTGTCTCTCTCTCTCAATTTAATTCAAGGGGCTTTATTGGCATGGGAAACATATGTTTCAATTGCCAAAGCAAGTGAAATGGATAAACAAAAGTGAAATAAGCAATAAAAAGTGAACATTAAATATTACACTCACACAAGTTCCAAAATAATAGAGACATTTCAAATGTCATATTATGTCTTTATACACTGTTGTAACAATGTGCAAATAGTTAAAGTACAAAAGGGAAAATAAATAAACATACATATGGGTTGTATTTACAATGGTGTTTGTTCTTCACTGGTTGCCCTTTTCTTGTGGCAAAAGGTCACAAATCTTGCTGCTATGATTGCACACTTTGGTATTTCAACCAATAGATATAGGAGTTTAATCAAAATTGGATTTGTTTTCAAATTCTTTGTGGGTCTGTGTAATCTGAAGGAAATATGTGTCTCTATGGTCATACACTTGGCAGGAGGTTAGGAAGTTTAGCTCAGTTTCCGCCTCATTTTGTGGACAGTATGTGGATAGTATGTCTTCTCTTGGTCTCCAGGTCTGCCTATGGCGACCTTTCTCAATAGCAAGGCTATGCTCACTGAATCTGTACATAGTCAAAGCTTTCGTTAATTGTGGGTCAATCACAGCGGTCAGGTATTCTGCCCCTGTGTACTCTGTTTAGAGCCAAATAGCATTCTAGTTTGCTCTGTTTTTTTGTTGTTCATTCTTTCCAATGTGTCAAGTAATTATCTTTTTGTTTTCACATGATTTGATTGGGTCATGATTGTCCTGGGTCTCTGTGGGGTCTGTTTGTGTTTGTGAACAGAGCCCCAGGACTAGCTTCCTTAGGGGACTCTTCTCCAGGTTCATCTCTCTGTAGGTGATGGCTTTGTTATGGAAGGTTTGGGAATCGCTTCCTTTTAGGTGGTTGTAGAATTGAGCGCCTCTTTTCTGGATTTTGATAATTAGCGGGTATCGGCCTTCTGCCTGAAAGAATCTGTGCAGAAGATCTAGGTGCTGCTGTAGACCCTCCTTGGTTGGGGACAGAAGCACTAGGTAATCTGCAAACAGTAGACATTTGACTTCAGATTCTGGTAGGGTTAGGCTGGATGCTGCAGACTGTTCTAGTGCCCTTGCCAATTCGTTTATATATATATTGAAGAGGGTCGGGCTTAAGTTGTATCCCTGTCTCTCCCCATTGCCCTGTGGAAAGAAAAGTGTGTCTTTTTTGCAAAATTTAACCGCACACTTTGTGCACATGGATTTTATAATGTTGTATGTTTTTCCCCAACACCACGTTCCATGAATTTGTATAGCAGACCCTAATGTCACATTGAGTTAAACGCTTTCTTGAAGTCAACAAAGCATGAGAACTTTGCCTCTGTTTTGGTTCGTTTGTTTTTTTGTCAATTAGGATGTGAAGGGTGAATACGTTATCTGTCATAAAGTAACTTGGTAAAAAGCCAATTTAACATTTGCACAGCACATTGTTTTCACTGAGGAGATGTACAAGTCTGCTGTTAATGATAATGCAGAGGATTTTCCCAAGGTTGCTGTTGACACATATCCCACGGTAGTTATTGGGATCAATGTCTCTCCACTTTTGTGGGTTGGGGTTATCAGTCCTTAGTTCCAAATATTGGGGAAGATTCCAGAGCTGAGGATGATGTTAAAGAGTTTAAGTATAGCCAATTGGAATTTGTGGTCTGTATATTTGATTATTTCATGAAGGATACCATCAACAGAACAGGCCTCATTGTTGTTAATTTTCTTAGATTGTATGCTTGACAGTTTTTTATTTGATAGGGAAGCTGAAAGGTCAAAGATACTGTTTAGGCTTTCTACTGCCAAGTTTACACCTTCACTATTACAGTGAAATGATTTGTCCAGGAAGTTGTCTAAAAAAGCTTGAATTTGTTGGTGCCTAATTGTTTTTTGGTTGGTTTCTACACTACTTTCCTTCAGTCTAAAGCATTTCTTAATATTGTGCCGTTCATTTGGCTTTGATGCCTCAGTTTTGAATATTGCTCTGTTCAGGTAGACTGTGATTTTGCTGTGATCTGATAGGGGTGTTAGTAGGCTGACTGTGAATGCTCTTAGAGACTCTGGGTTGAGGTCAGTGATAAAGTAATCTACAGTACTACTGCCAAGGGATGAGCTGTAGGTGTACCTACCATAGGAATCTCCTCGGAGCCTACCATTGACTATGTACAGACACAGCGTATGACAGATCTGCAGGAGTTGTGACTCATTTTTGTTGGTTGTTTTGTCATAGTTTTGTCTAGGGGGGGCATATTTGGGAGGGACTACTGTTACCTCCAAGTAGGTGTTTGTCCCCCTGTGTGCTGAGGGTGTCAGGTTCTTGTCCAGTTCTGGCATTTAGGTCTGGGTCCGTCTCCTCTATACCATGTTTCTTGTAGGATGCCACGTCTATATTTACAATTTCTTTGATGAAGTCTGGGTTCCTGCTCTTTAGGCCAAAGGCAGATGACCTCAGACCTTGTATATTCCAGGATGAGACAGTAAAAGCTTTGTGTTCCATAGTGTCTAGTGTTGTTTTCGTGTGATTTAGGCCCAGACCATTACAGTAGGTGTGAGCAGAGTATGTTGAGCATCTGATACATTACCTCTCAGGTTACAGGATGGGGCTTTGGGGGGGTTGCATTAGTGGGGCTTGGGCCTGTTAATCTGTTCACGGCCAGGGCATATGTGAGTCTCTCTGTCACTCTCTCTCACACACTCACACACTCACATACACTAGGCAGACAGGGGCTTATCGCCTTAATCAACAAACACAGCAAATGTGTGCTCCAGGTCGCCGCCGGAGACCGAGGCGTTGCCATGGCACAGATGCCGAAAGAGCTTCTGTGTGTGCCATATTACAAACTCATACCCCTCTCTATGCCAAGGTGAGCAGCTGGGGATGGGGGAGCATGAAAAGAAGCCGAGAACAGAGAAGAGCCCCCCCCCTTGGGGACTCTGAGGCTGGACTGCTCCCCACATAGCCTACGGGTTTGTCCCAAATGACACCCTAGTCCCTATGAAGTGCACTACTTTTGATAGGGCTCTGGTCAAACACATTGCACTATGTAGGGAATAGGGTGCCATTTGGGACGCAAGCTATGTATGTTTCAGGCAGACACTGACTCAAACACAGCTAGACTAACTAGGGGTGGGATGCCAGCCTAACCCTGTGCATTATTATGCCTCTAATTTGCTTCTTTCCATTCATTTCCGGCCCATTACTGTGGGGTAAGCAGGGCCGGGTGGTGAAGGGAGAGGAGCAGAGGGGAGCTCGGGGGGAGAATATAGATAGAATATAACTGCTTGCTTGGGATGCGGGAAGAGACCATACCCACCAGGCCTAGCGAACCACTGGGGCCTATCAGGGTCTGTAAATACTTTATGAGATATGATCGTACAGCACAAATACTCCTCAACCACAGGCCATTAACCATTTTCACTAGGAATGTGCCCTTTGGTAAAGCAGGAAAATAATGAAATAAGCAAACAAACTCTCCCCCAGTGACAGCCCAGGCTCTCTGAGGTACGATATGCGGCTCGACTGCTAATGAGACTCACTGTACGATGATTCTCTTTTCTTCCTCCAGGAAAACCAACCACCCGGCCCGTACACACCAAGACAACAACCAATATATGCGTCCCAAATGGCACCCTATTCCCTATTTACTGCACTACTTTTGAGAAGTGCCCATAGGGCTCTGGTCAAATGTAGTGCACTATGTAGGGAATAGGGTGCTATTAGGGACACATAAAACCAGTAACACTGACTGGGCTATGGTTTACTTCTCCAGTCGTTTATTTTTCTCCTTTTCCATCCTTTCATGCATCTCCTTCATTCATCTGCCTTTGTTTTATTCATACCTTTGTTCGGGAGAGATTTCATCTGATTTAATTTGTTAGCATTTCAGAACCCAATAAAGAAATCATAAATAACTCCGGAGATGGAGTTAATAGGATAACTTTTAAAGGAGGGATAAGGGGAAAGCTGGGGGAAGAGGAGGCGCTAATTCAACTGCAGTAGTTTCATAATTTTATCTGTGTCTAAAGCAAGAGAAGCAACCCCTTGGCTGCATCCCCAATTGCACCCTAGTCCCTATATAGTGCAATACTTTTGACGAGGGCCCTTAGGGTGCCATTTGGGACTCAGCCCTTGTTTATAACCTGCCATTGTGTTATTTCCAATTAATTCTCTCCTTCTCTAACAAAAATGGTATTGTTCTGTGCTGTGTTCCCTCACTCAGATAGAGTCAACCTCAATGACAAAAGGTTTCCCTTTTGTGTTGCTCCGATTTGGAGCCTGTGATGTGTGTGTGTGCGTGCGTGCGTGCGTGCGTCTAACTATTCTTGTGGGGAACAGAAGTCCCTACAAGAATAGTAAACAAAAAAAATTTGACCAACTGGGGACATGTCAAATGCTATTTCTAATGTGTTTAGGGATAAGGTTAGAATTAGTGTCAGGTTAGGTTCTTGGGTTAGGGTTACTGTAGGGTTAAGAGTACGGGTTAGGTTTAGGGGAAACAGGGTTTTGAATGGGACTGAATTGGTGTCCCCACAAAGTTAGCTGTACAAGACTGTGTGTGTGTGTGTGTGTGTGCACGCGTGCGCAAAGGTCCCGGATTCTGTGTGTATTTGTGTGATAACACACATCGCTCAGAAAGGCTTCATTAAGTGAAACACTCCTCCATGGCTTAATGCCTAAATGGTGTCTATCTTCAGTAGAAAGGCTCTTAATTTAAGGGTCAGACACACAAAGAAATCTGACTGCTGATAGGTAGGCTACTTAGCACCTCTGCCCAGACTGTCAGTAAAAAAATATATATATATTTTAAATTTTACCCCCTTTTCTCCCCAATTTCGTGGTATCCAATTGTTAGTAATTACTATCTTGTCTCATCGCTACAACTCCCGTACGGGATCGGGAGAGACGAAGGTCGAAAGCCATGCGTCCTCCGAAACACAACCCAACCAAGCCGCACTGCTTCTTAACACAGCACGCCTCCAACCCGGAAGCCAGCCGCACCAATGTGCTGGAGGAAACACCGTGCACCCGGCCACCTTGGTTAGCGCACATTGCGCCCGGCCCGCCACAGGAGTGGCTGGTGCGCGATGAGACAAGGATATACCTACCGGCCAAACCCTCCCTAACCCGGACGACGCTAGGCCAATTGTGCGTCGCCCCACGGACCTCCCGGTCGCGGCCAGCTGCGACAGAGCCTGGGCGCGAACCCAGATTCTCTGGTGGCGCAGCTAGCGCTGCGATGCAGTGCCCTAGACCACTGCGCCACCCGGGAGGCCCCGGCAGTAAATTTTTTGTTGTTCACATAAAACAGTTTAATCTTAAATACTGCAGACCACAAGGTGGCAGTCTTGTATGGTAGTCTTGTGCCTGCTGTAGCTAATGTAAGCTAACTGGCAAGCTGCTAGCTAGCTAGAATTTGTAGAAAACTCTTGTTGATAGTAACCAGTTGGCCACAACTAGATAACTAGCGTAGTTAGCAACATTATAATTAAATCACAATGGATTTGTTTTTTAATGAAGCAGCTGCCCTTTTAGCTGTTGAGATGCTAACTGTTTAGCTAACATTAGCTAGCAAGCAAACTGGCACTGGCAGTATGGAATAATGGAGAGTGAATTAAAATATTTCTTCATTGTCTTTCTAGATAGCTAGCTTGGTAAAGCATTTAGTGTTGTGTGCGTTATGCTGCACTTACCACCCCATTACTTTTATATCTAGACTTAAAATATGTAGTGTACAGCTTTATTGTTTTAGTTAGAACAATTTTGATGAAAAGGGGGTGGATTACACTGGGAAAAGTGCCCTCTTTTTACCTTTTTCATGTCACTTCTGTCAGCTCCCCCACGTGGAGAATCGTGCTCTCTGATTCGCTCAAAGTCAGGTTCTCGGCCACTAACGAGCATGAGATACTACGAACAACCTCCAACTGTGGCAATTAGATTTCTCAGTGTGTCTGTACCAGGGGTTGGATCTGGTTCAGGGAACAGAACCGAAAACAACAAACATTTTCAATGAACAGAACGGAACCTGGAACGAAAGTGATCCATACTGTTCCGAAACAGAACCGTTATTTGAAAAGCACGGGAACCGGTTAATAACAATATTTTACGTTCCAGAAATGTTTCTCTCGTCCCTCAAAAAACACTGGCAAAAAAGCACCTATGCAAAGCCCCCACTTTGTCACTCAGAAACGTATTCCAGTGTCTGCCTGCAAGCTGAAAATCTTTGCCAGTGTGTGTGCGTGTTTAGGCTGCCTGCCCCTTCTCCCTCCGAACCATAGGCTACTGTACAAGTGTGATTCAGAAGATAGGAAGATATATATTAATTAGCTAGAGAATAATTGATCAACTTTTTTCAATGCTAGTTAATGATACTTTAGGCCTTGCTGTCACGTTTTACGTTGAATTTACCTTCAAAAAGGTAAGACTTGTTTTTCATTCTGGTGCCGCTCCGCACACACAAGCTTGTTAGCTAGCTAGTTCAAGCTCAAAAGACATTCAAAGGTCCTCCATAGAAGCCGCTCCTCAGTCCCTGAGCGACGCAGCGGTCAAAAGCACTGCATCACAGTGCTCGGGCGCCATTACAGCCTGGGTTTGATCGGGAGCCCCATAGGACGGCACACAATTGGCCCAGCGTCATCCTGGGTAGGGGAGGGTTTGGCCGGGGGGCTTTCCTTAGCTAATTGCGCTCTAGCAACTCCTTGTGGCACGCTCGGGCGCTTGCAAGTTGACTTCAGTCATCAGTCAAACAGTGTTTCCTCCGACACACTGGTGTGGCTGAGCAAGCAGTGTACGCAGTGTGATAAGAAGTAGCGTGGTCACGCATATATAAAAAAAGCTCCTCCTAGGTATAGCTCTGTGGACCTAATTCAGATAATGCATGTAATAACACGATGCCCAGCGCTTCAAGCCTCCTCCTTAATAATCCTTTCTCGCTCTCTCCCCACCCGTAAAATGTAAGTCGCATCTTGCGCCATAAGCTACACTTGTCTGTCCATCACGCATGTAAACAGCTACCTTTCCAGCTATATCCGTACTGATTGGTGAAGTAATTTAAGGAGCTAAATATGAAAAACATACATCTCATAAGGAAGAGAAAGGAACGATATAAACCGTTCGTTTTTTGGGGGTTCGAACCAGTTCAGAACGTTGTTTTGCTAGTCGGAACAGTGGAATAGAATGATAAAAAGTGTTTCTGTTCAGAATGAAACGACTGGAGAAAATGTTTTCATTCCATCCCCACGGCCGCACCGCAGCTCAAAGGTTTGTTGCTGTGAGTGTGAGTGCTGTCTATTAGGACTTTACACAGTAAAAGATGAGCCTCCACATCAATCAGTGCTCAAAGGAGATAAAGTGTGTTGATTATGCTCCAGTGGTTGACTTTTGATATCGAACGTCTTATACGTTCTTTTATAATTTTTCTTGTCTTTATTTCTTGTCTTTTTTTGTGTTCTTTTTTTTTCTTCCTGTCTAACCGTCTTTTCTTCTATTTTCTCGTTTTTGTTCTTCCTCTCCTCTGCTTCGTTCGTTCACGAGCTGTGTAATCCTTTTAGAAGCAAGGCTGCAAGTCTCACTTGGGGACGACGTTATGTTGTGGAATCTCATTTGGGTTGGATGACTCTGTCCTCTGGACGGACGGACGGAGGGACTAACGTCCCGGTCACGAATGCAAAGCAAACATCCCCTATTCATTCATGTGTGCGTCCCAAATGGCACCCTATTCTCTATATAGTGCGCTACTTTTAATGGGACAAATCCCAATCCTCACAAAAGAATCCTCACTTTCTTCCTCCTCACTCACTCGTCCTAAAATGGCTGGGATGCTTCACTTTAACAGTCTCCTCAATTACAGTACGTAGTACGACAGAGTGATATCTTGACTAGCATGTCATGCATGGGCTTTTTTAATATTCTTCCTTGTAGGCATACTCTCCGCAATGCTATCTAGGTCAAAGTTGTGTTTTTTGTTGGACAAATAATGGCTGTAAGAAGCCTGTGTGTTTGGCTGTAGGGGTCCGCTACCTCCGTAGGATGCTTTGATACTCTAACTGGAGTTGACGTCGGCCGAGCTACCACATATAGTTGCTGACAGTCAGCACTAAACACATCAGACAACTCTACATTTGACTAAGCCTAGGAGGCAGTGCTACGGGTACAGCTTTCCCCTAGGTACAGCTTCAGGATCAGCTTTCCCTCTCCCAATCTTATAGTAGGCCATTAGTGGGGAAAATGCTAAATTGACCCAAATCATTGTCTAGGTGTAACGGTGAGATATAGTATCCCGACCAGAATTCGCTCTGGGAAATGATCACATGTGAGGTGTATGGATTATACTGCAGAAATAGTGTTATTACTGACAAATGCATGTCTTATTCAACCAACCAACATCACATTTTTCATTATAATGAAGAAAAAAAACGAAAAGAGTGAAAGAGAGAGTTAACATCATGCTGTACCTTTCCAACATACTGGTTATCCAACCCTGTGTACTCCTCCAGCAGGAAGAACTGATTCCACATCCATCCTCGTTTGGAGCGTCTCAGAGGCACTCCGTTGGCGTCCTGCCCCGTCAGCGTCAACGCCGCCCCCCGCCGACCCCCTGTAGTCCTCTTCAGGGCCCGCAGCCCGTCCCCATGGGAACACAGGTACGCCCAGAGGACCAGCAGGAGAGGGACAGTTCTGCCTCTCAACATGACTGCCAGGTCAGTAGTTACAAAGCTTCAACCACAGATTGATTGTAGTTTATGGTCTCTTCCCTCTGGGTGTTAGTGTGAAATGATCAGTGGTCTTTAGTCAGACATTTAGTTATTGGGTCACTCCTCCTGGTCTGGGTGTGGGTCTGCAGCAGCGTGGGCCATCAGTCTGCCGTTAGGGCCCAGGTCCAGCCAGCATCTGGAACATAGAACACACAGTCAGGATGTCAGTACTGTTAGACAAGTTTGCTACTATGATAAAATGTAGGATTCTGTAGCATCGCTCTCAGAAATGACACTTCCAATTGCCTCTTTAAAGAAATAGGAGTCAACATAATCATAGTCTAATTCTCCATTCACACTTTGACACAGCAATACAGGGCATAATTGGAATCCTACACATCTATTATATACAAAACCCTAAGGACACCTGCTCTTTCCATGAAATAGACCGACCAGGTGAAAGCTATGATCCCTTATTGATGTCACTTGCTAAATCCACTTCAATAAGTGTAGTTGAAAGAGACTGGTTAAATAAGGGGAGGAGACAGGTTAAATAAGGATTTTTAAGCCTTGAGACAACTGAGACATGGATTGTGTATGTGTGGTATTCAGAGGGTGAATGGGCAAAAAATAAATGTAAGTGCCTTTGAACAGGGTATGGTAGTAGGTGCCAGGCGCACCGGTTTGCGTCAGGAACTGCAACTCTGCTGGGGTTTTTACGCTCAACAGTTTCCTGTGTGTATCAAGAAGGGTCCACCTCCCAAAGGACATCCAGCCAACTTGACACAACTGTGGGAAGCATTGGAGTCAACATGGACCAGCATCCCTGTGGAACTCTTTCGGCACCTTGTAGAGCCCATGACCTGACGAATTGAAACTGTTCTGAGGGCGAAAGGAAGGTGTTCCTAATGTTTTGTATACTTTTGTTTACTGTGTATACTGCCACACATCATATCTCAGTTAAGAAACTAAATGAACATTTAATAGACTGCCAGGTCTGCATGTTTAGCTTGTTGTATCTCTCTAAACAATCTGCGTGGTAACACGTTGTTATCAGAGCCAGCAGGCTGTCATTGGAGACCCTGAGCAATGTCAACCTGAGTTTATTACTTTGAGATCAATATAAAGATACTGTGTCTTATTATTATATTTTATTTAACTAGGCAAGTCAGTTAAGAAAAAAATCTTATTTACAATGACGGCCTACCCCGGCCAAACCCTCCCCTAACCCGAATGACGCTGGGCCAATTGTGCGCCGCCCTATGGATCTCCCAATCACAGCCAGTTGTGTTACAGCCCAGGATCGAACCAGGGTCTGTAGTGACGCCTCTAGCACTGTGATGCAGTGTCCAAAATGGCTGTTTGCAAACCACAAAATGGGGCCCTGTCATGAAAGCACAGATCACACACTGCCACACACATTCTCACTCACTCACTCACTCACTCACTCACTCACTCACTCACTCACTCACTCACTCACTCACTCACTCACTCACTCACTCACTCACTCACTCACTCAAAAAACAGTCCATGAGGGAGGACATGTATACTTCTCCTATGCTCTTTATTCCTGTCTGGGTGCGGTCCAGGCCGACGGTGTGGCACCGTTGAGGAGCAGGCACTGGGTTATCAGTGGGCACACTGGGAACTAGCAGCACCATTATCACATACAGATTGTGTCCCAAATGGCGCCTTATTCACTTTATAATGCACTACTTTTGACCAGGGCCCATACTATTACTGGTCAAAAGTAGTCCACTATATAGGGAATAGGGTGTCATTTGGGACACACACACACACAGGCTCGGCTCAGATAGAGAGATGCAGACCCCTATACGGCAGCTCTGCTTTTCACAGGACGAAAAGGAAAAAGTATCTGGACCTGCATGCAGAAAGTGGAGGGAGATTGAGCTAGAAAGAGAGAGGGAAAGACAGAATGGTCGAGACACATTGAGAGGGGTAGAGAGAGGGAGGGAGAAGCTGAGATTGAGATGAAGGGAGAGGGAGGGTCAGGGTAGGGTGGGCAAAGACAGATGGAGGGAGAGATGGAGAGAGAGGGAGGGTCAGACTAGGCAGAGAGAGAGAGGATAGAGAGAAAGGGAGAGATGGAGGGTGTGAAGGAGAGGTAGACATCCTGTCAGAGCAGAGTCAGCAGGACAGTCAGGAGAGGAGCTGTGTGTGTTTGTGTTTATCAGCGCGTGTGTGTGAGCATGTGAGCATATGAGTGTGTGTGTGTGTGTGTGTGTGTCTAGCCCATCCATTACCCTACCTGTCTTCTCTCTCTCCTTCTAGCCATCCAAGCCAAGGCTTCTCTCCCTGCCCCCCCCCCCCCCTCCCTCCCTGCTTTCAACCCTCTTTTCCCCTTATGAGGCAAAACGTAAATGGTAAAAGTTGATGGGTTAGGTCCCCCTTTCTCTTTTCCCTCATGCCTTGCAGTTTATTATAGCCTATGTCAAAGCTCCTCTCCTCTAATTTGCCTGCTGTATGCGCTTCAGCTGATATTCATTATCGTAGGGATTTTCGGACGCTTGCGATGCGGGAGTCACTTTGCATGTGTCCTTTGCCTGCCTCAGCAGGGGAATAAGAACCCATTGGTCACAACAGACAGCAGGTGAGAGTGACAGCCTGTCATCCGTTTAATAATGTCCAGGGCGGGAATATAGGTCACATCCCAAATGGAATCCTATTTCCTATGATGCACTACTTTTGAACATGGCCCATAATCAACCAATAGGGCTCTGGTCAAAAGAAGTGCACTACTGTATGTAGGAAATAGGGTGCCATTTCGGACAGATCCATAGAGTACCCGAACCCATAGCCCACTCACAATCTCTCTCTAAGTAACTCTCACGTGGAAAGCTCTGGTTCAAATCTAAATATGAGCGTGTTCTTTTCCTTCTCTTCTATTTCCCTCCTTCTCTTTCCTCTCTTCTATTTCCCTCCGTCTCTTTCCCTCCGTCTCTTTCCCTCCGTCTCTTTCCCTCCGTCTCTTTCCCTCCGTCTCCTTCCCTCCGTCTCCTTCCCTCCGTCTCTTTCCTCTTCTCTTTCCCTCCGTCTCTTTCCCTCCGTCTCCTTCCTCCGTCTCTTTCCTCCGTCTCTTCCCCTCCGTCTCTCTCCCTCTGTCTCTTTCCCTCCGTCTCTTTCCCTCCGTCTCTTTCCCTCCGTCTCTTTCCTCTTCCCCTCCTATTTCCTCTTCTCTTTCCTCTCTTCTATTTCCCTCCGTCTCTTTCCATCTTTCTCTTTCCATCCTTCTCTTTCCCTCCTTCTCTTTCCCTCCTTCTCTTTCCTCTCTTCTCTTTCCCTCCTTCTATTTCCTCTCTTCTATTTCCCTCCGTCTCTTTCCATCCTTCTATTTCCCTCCGTGTCTTTCCCTCCTTCTCTCTCTTCCCCTCCTTCTCACCCTCCTTCTCTTTCCATCCTTCTCTTTCCCAAGTCCCCACGCACTTGACTTTATGAATTTCCTTAATTGACGATGGTGAGGGAGCATGGGGGACTGGGAGCTATTGATTTGCTGTAGGACTCAGCAGTGTAGTTGGAAATACAATGTGGTCACTTCTCAGAGCCTTCTAATACCTCCAGTCTTCAGCTCCTAAACATGTACGAACGCACACACACACACACACACACACACACACACTTTCCCCACCCACATTTTCCCACAATACACCATAATGAATTCTGTAAAACACATTTATATTTTACTGTACATTCTACAGTGTTTTTACTGTTGAAATTACAGAAACGTCTTACAGTTTGGGGTGTCTACTCTAAAGAGCCCAAAGTGGGCAGCCTGCACCCTTCTCTCTCTCTCTCTCACACACACACACACACACACACACACACACACACACACACACACACACACACACACACACACACACACACACACACACACACACACACACACACACACACACACACACACACACACACACACACACAGTTCTGCTCTGGTGGGAGGCAGGCAGTCTGTCCTTTCAATAGATTTCTTCATAATGTCACCATGGAAGGCTGGAAGCTAATGCCTGACTAACTGTATGGAAAGGCCCTGCCTGCTGTCCCAAATGGCATCCTATTCCCTATGTAGTGCACTACTTTTAACTGTGAGGATACAAAAGTAGTACGCTGTAGGAAATAGGGTGCCATTTGGGATATTGCCCCAGCTCTCTGACCCCATTGTTCTCCAGACAGTGGACCAGTAGCAGGTCAGTTACATCCAGAGCTTAGATTTCTCTACATCTGTGTGTGCCTGTGCCTGTGCCTGTGCGTGATGAGTATTTCTCCTCCCTTTTCTTGGTTCCCAGCCCCAGTGAGTGTCAGCATCATAATGAACCTGTGTAATGGAACATGACACCACAATTATATCCTCCCAGTTAAGAGAATGTGTTTACAACAACCCCAACACTGCTTGATTTTCTCCCTCCACCTTTTACTCCCTCTCTCTCCTTGCATCCAGTTCTGCACCATTTAATTGCAACTGTTTGGAGAAAAAAAAAGATTGCTTGAAATTGCCTGTCACAGATTGTCTGGAGTCACTACATACGGTAATAATACAGCATTGTGTTCCATACAGGGTGAGCAAAATTAATGTGTCTGCCGGCAATTTGGAGCCCAATGATTCTACACTCATACAATTACATGAAATAACATTTCAACTCATAACAATTAGCTATTAAGTATCTATTGCTCTTATCAAACACAGGAACACAGAGATAGAGATGGAGACACAGTGAGTCACACAAATATATCCATTGATGGCTTTTCCAGTGTGGATGTGTAACTACACCAAATACCATTGGTGGCATTTCGTGCATACTGTCTGGAGCCAGGCAGAACAGAACTGACCTAGGAGCAGCAGTCCTACCCATCCTACTCTTGTTCTCTCCTTTCTTTCTTCCTCTATCTCTCTCTTATTCCTCACACTCTCTATCTTACTCTCTCCCTCTCGCTCTAGGTCTTCCCTCTCTCTTCTTCCTCACTCTTTCTCTCTCTCTCTTTCCCTCTCTTCTTCCTTTCGCTCTCTCTCTCTCTTTCCTTCCTTCCTTCCTTCCTCTTATCTCACTCTCTCCCTTTGTCTTTTTTCTCCTAATGAGAGAGGATGAGCGACACTGCGAGGCAGCACCCTATCGCGCCCGTTGAGCCACGGCAACCCAGACTTCCACGGCAACCCAGAAAGAGCCCCCAGGGGGGCAATTAAAAGTGAGAGAGGAGAATGTCAGCCAGGGGTGAGCAAGGGTGGGGGGGGGGGGTAGTTGGGGGGTAGAAGGGGTTGGCAGGTACACAGCCCTGTTACAAACCACAGAGGAGGTCCTTAAAGGCTGCTAATGTGTGACACTGTCAGCGACAGGTTGTTTCACAGTTTCCGTTCCCTTTGCCTTGACTCGTGGTCGCCTCCCTCTGACTTCACTTTATTAAGAGCTTCATGCTTTATGTCCTAAATGGCACACTATTCCCAATGTAGTGCACTAATTTTCAGCAGGTCCCTGGTTAAAGTAGTGCACAACATAGGGAATAGGGTGCCATTTGGGATGCGTTCACAGACACAGACAGAGGTACTCCTATAGTATCCCTCTTCTTCTTGGCTAAATTTATCACTAAATCCCACTTGGTGCATCTGACCCAAATACAACGCTTTGCTTATTTTGTGTCTTTCCTTCAGTTATTGTTCATATGTGGGTTGAGAGTTTACTAATCAGTTGGCTGTCGGTGAGAGGATGCGAAGCAAACAGATGGGATACTGGGGGAGGGTTAGGTTGCCTTGTCCTCGCATCACAAGGATGCGTCTAATCCCACTCCCTTTAAATGGGGATATGGCTATTCCGCTGAGAGGAGACGAGGCAATTGGCAAAACAAGTTTTTTAACCTTTTAAAATATGTAACCTAGTCCAAGTCAGAATGGCCCATAGGGCAAGAGCCAATCTCTTGTTTCTGTAGCGTGAGGCAGCTTGATGTAAAAGTACACCCTTTGGACAGGATGCTTGTCTATCACAATGTTTTTAGTAATGAGCCAAACCATTGGGTAGCTAGTGTTTGGCTGGCTGGCTGTCCTTGTTTTGCCAATCTCCTCGTCTCCTCTCAGCGGAATAGCCATAGGACTTTCTAGATTCTCATTCTGAAACCTGTCAATATATATTGATCTTTGGTTTCGCTGGGGGTGAATGTCTAGACGCAGCTGTGTCTTAAAAGTATTTTCATGTCGCCTTACTTCAATAATGACTGAGGATTCAGCCGAGAAACTGGAAGATGTTGAGAAGTATGTAGCAAACTGAGTAATTCACCTTTACAGAGAAGTAGTGTGCGAGAGGTGTATGTTCACCCTTTCTCTCCAAGGAAAGTTTGAGATATTCAAGGTTCCTCCTCTTGTTTGTACTCATTGTTGGCTTTACTCAGGCTGTTTTGGGGTAATTAGTAGGACCTGTCTATTCTCTTAGGGTCCCCTTAAGGCTGAACCATAATCACACCTTAGTCACATCTCCTAACTGTACTCAGGGGAAGAGAAACAACCCTCAGCTCTATCTGAACCAGGTTAATACAGGCTGTCATATCCCCATTTAAAGAGAGTGTGTTCAAGCTCTTGAAAGGAACATGACTCCATCATCAAGTTTGCCAATGACACAACAGTGGTAGGCCTGATCACCAACAAGATGAGACAGCCTATAGGGAGGAGGTCAGAGACCTGGCCGTGTGGTGCCAGGACAACAACATCTCCCTCAATGTGATCAAAACAAAGGAGATGATTGTGGACTACAGGAAAAGGAGGACCGAGCACGCCCCCATTCTCATCGATGGGGCTGCAGTTCCTGAGAGCTTCAAGTTCCTTTGGTGTCCACATCACCAACAAACTATCATGGTTCAAACACACTAAGACAGTCGTGAAGAGGGCAATATAACGCCTATTCCCCCTCAGGAGACTGAAAAGATTTGGCATGGGTCCTCAGATCCTCAAAAGGTTCTACAGCTGCACCATCGAGAGCATCCTGACTGGTTGCATCACTGCCTGGTATGGCAACTGCTCGGCCTCCGACCGCAAGGCACTACAGAGGGTAGTGCGTACGGCCCAGTACATCACTGGGGCCAAGCTTCCTGCCATCCAGGACCTCTATACCAGGCGGTGTCAGAGGAAGGCCCTAAAAATTGTCAAAGACTCCAGCCACCCTAGTCATAGACAGTTCTCTCTGCTACCGCATGGCAAGAGGTAGTGGAGCGAAAGGCTTCTACCCCCAAGCCATAAGACTCCTGCACAGCTAATCAAAGGGCTACCCAGCTCTCTTTTACTCTGCTGCTACTCTCTGTTTATTATCTTTACATAGTCACTTTAACTCTACCTACATGTACATATTACCTCAATTATCTCGACTAACCGGTGCCTCCGCACATTGACTCTGTACCGGAACCCCCTGTATATAGCATCGCTATTGTTATTTTAAATTCATTATTTGTAACTTTTATTTTCAATTTTTTTACTTAGCTATTTTTATTTTCTTCTTAAAACTTCTTAAAGGCATTGTCGGTTAAGGGCTTGTAAGTAAGAATTTCACTGTAAGTTTCACTGTAAATTCACTGTAACTACCTGTTGTAGTCGGCGCATGTGACAAATAACATTTGATTTGATCTGATCTGATAGTATGTAGAAGTGCATCTGGAATATGATGGTTTATCGTAACGGCTTGCTGACATCTCTCCATCCGCGCCCGCTCTCAGAGTAGCAGAGGTAATACCCAGGCCATCAACCAATGAGTGCCTATCAATTAAGAAGGTTCAAACCAATAAGGAGGATGCATACTTCGATCATGCCCTGAACAAGTGCATGTCAGTGTGCATAATAACACTGATGTATATTCTCATACACAAGACAAACAAATTAGCCTGTACCATCCTTGTCAGGGGGAGGAGCTGTGTTAGTCTGTTGCATATCTGTCACAGGGTGGGGATGTATTAGCCCAAACCATCTCTGTCAATGTTCTGGGGGTGTTCCCTCAGCAATACATCCACATGTAGTGCTCCAGAGCTCATTGCAAACACATTACCTTGCCTGGCTGCCCAAATGCTTCCCAAATAAATCATCAGATCTGGGCCAAGTCAATGAGACCGGTTCGTTTCTCTGTGTGCGTCCCAAATGCCACCCTATTCTCTATATAGTGCACTACTTTTGACCAGAGCCCTATGGGCCTATATAGGATTTAAGGTGCCATTTTGGAGCAGATATCTCATTATATCCAGCCCTGCTTCCATTCAGAGACGACCCCATCACTCAAACAAGCGCACTGCCGCCACCACTCACACTCAGAAAGAACAATTGTCTTTACTGCATGTATAGCCCAGTTTCGATACTGCAGACAGTATACTGGAGTAACCTTTTCTTGCCAGCCCATTTGTTGTCTTAACCTCTTCAGCTAGGTCGTGTGTGTTAAATTGAGGTTACTACTATACCAGCTCTCTCAACATACTGTTCTTTAATCCCAAGTCCTTTATCTCTTTCTTTTTATCTCTCTCTCTAGTCTAGTGGATGGCCCTGTGATTTTTACTGCCCTGGAGTGACATAGTAGTTAAGGAGACGTCTCCCTCTCTCTCTCGCTCTCTCTTTTTCTCTCTCACTCAGCTGGAGTCCTCACAGTGACTAAGGGCTAATAGATAGCTGGTGGTTTGATTCCCCCCAATGAGGCACCACCAGTCATGGAGCTCCTCCTAGATGAATGACATCTAGGACTCTGGTTGCAGACAGATGGGTCTGCTTTGTTGCTTAACAGGACAGGTCTAATCTGCGACGGAAGCTTACAAATAATAGTTAAAAGAAGGGGGTAGAGATGAATATTCAGCTCAGTCTGTCGGTCTGTGACACCTATGTGACACACTGGTGGTTTTGTGATTTCTCTTTACAGCGTTTGATCAGAGCTCTATGGGCTGTGTCAGAGTCGATACGGACCAGACCTGCGTTCAGATAGTATTTGCTTTCTTTCAAATCAAACCCAGCTGAAGTTTTTGAATGGGAACAAATACTATTTAAACTTGTCTGGTGTCAGTGTGGTCTGGGCTGTCTGTCTACTGACGACCAGTGTTTATGTTTGTCCCAAATGACACGCTATTCCCTATATAGTGCACTACTTTTTTACCAGGGCCCATATGACTCCAGTCAAAAGGTAGTGCACTATAGGGAATAGGGTGCCATTTAGGAAGTATCCTTTCAGTTGTTTACAATAGAGAAGGAGGAGAGTTCTCAGCGCGGGTTCGCCTGGTCTTACTCATTTCCTGTTTCGCCCAATGTGCCGCGGTATGGAAGCCTCTATTCCTATGCAAATGGACCAGGTGTGTGTGCTTGTGTGTCGGTGTGTGTGTCTGTGTGTTCCAAGTGTATGTGCCTGCCGTACGCAGTCAAGTGTTGAAAGCCTATTCTCTCAACAGTTAACCCAATACACTGTCCACAGGAAAAATAAAATACCCCAAATATATCAACACAGAAATAAAACACACTCAAAACAAATGTAATTAAAAATGTGTTTTTATTTTCCATTATTCATTGTTTGGGTTGTTCTGATTTAATAACGTGCCTGGAGATTAAATCGACTGCTACCAAATCGTTACTTTTTCAAATGAATGGTGCAATTTTAAGGCGGACGCATTGATTCAGCAACACAAAGGTCAAGCTGCGCACTGTGCATTGAAAATCAGAGCAGCTGTTGCAGTCCTACGTTTAGTTTGTTTCAGTTCCCTCTCTCCCTCTTTTCTAGCCTGGTTGTGACAATTACAAACAGGGGGACCTTTATAAAAACACATTGCTATTCAAAACAGCAGGTCAGCTACATAAAATAGATAAAGCCACAGACCCAATTGTCAGACAGCAATACATAATTCATGGAGCTTAAACAGAAAGACATTACAAATCTAAAGTGGTATGACGCTAACAAAATAATCTGTGGGGAGGAGAAAATATGTCTTTCTTATTCTTCCTTGACGGAGAAGAAGAATGAATTTTCCTGTAAGCTCACAGTAAACCAGCACATTTTACATTATGGATGGTTCAGTCACACATGTAGTGTACATGCAGATGGTAGAGTCATACTTGCACTTTGTTTAGGTGTTTTGTATAGGCCTAGGCTTTTGACCTCTTTTTCAATTGGACATATAGTTATCTCATAATGTATCTGGCTTAAAGCACCACTTAAGCATCTTGATATAAAAAAGAAACTTCCTCACACAGTGGAATAGCCTTGTTACCCATTGAATCACGGGGAGCATATACTGTACATGTATTGCGTGTGCAACTTTATAATACATTTTTAATTGGGATATAGCCTTGGAACATGTATTTACATAGTACCTCCATACGATGTACAACTAGATTATTGTACGGTATGGATAGATGTCCTTGTCCTAATGAAATGTGTGTTTGCCATGCTTCCATTCAGAAATACTGGTTATCCAACAGCACTCAGTTTCTCTGTGTTTCATTGTTTTCCTATGAATGGGTTGGTAGAATTAGCTTATTTCATCCTCTGTTGACCATGGCAGTGACCGCTCGCCCGTGCACGAGCACATGCATGCACGCACGCACGCACGCACACACACACACAGTGTACAGGACCCTCCACCACCATAAAAAAACACAGATTTAATCATGCTCACCTTTCCTAGTGACCATGGTGACTTCCAGTGCATGTTTAATTATCAGGCACCTCAGGGGTCTGGCTGAACAACAACCCCAGCCACAGGTCACTGTGATACACTGCATCTGACCATATGGGCCCACGGGCAGAGAGGAGAGGGGGCAGAGAGGGGTGGACACAAGCCCTTGGCACCAGGCAAAGCTACCAGGCAGCCACGACCGGCTCACTAGACAAGGGCATAAGACTGAATATGAATTTGAGGATGCCTTATCGTACACGAGCCACATCACTAACATTTCAACCTCAGTTTCTATTCCATTTCACACCTGGGCTGTTACTGTACTGACAGGTACAGGAAAATGAGGTTTCATCCTAAGATACAGGATCACAACCAGCCTAGTTTTATTTTATTTAACCTTTATTTAACTAAGCAAGACAGTTAAGAACAAATTGTTATTTACAATGATGGCCTAACCTGGCCAAACCCGGATGACGCTGGGCCAATTGTGCGCCGCCCTATGGGACTCCCAATCACGGCCGGTTGTGATACATCCTGGAATCAAACCAGGGTCTGTAGTGACGCCTCTAGCCCTGAGATGCTGTGCCTTGGACCGCTGCGCCACTCGGGAGCCCTAGTCAAAGGAGGCAGTCTGTTAAGCGTGTCTGTATAACCTTACCACCCAGCCTTGTTCCCCCACCACCCCTCTCCACCCTCTACCCGACCCCCATTGCCACCAACACGGCTCCAGCACGGTGGTATTTCAGATAAACAATCAATACCACATTAAAGAGGCAGAGGAGGCTACCTGGTCTTAAACAGCTAGATGAAGAAAATCATTCAGTCTAATGTCATGGGTGGACTACAGGCAACCAATCTCCCTCATGAATATCAAAAATGTAGGCCACTTTCTTTCATTATCCCCTGCCATCATTTCTTTGTGTTTGAGGTCAACACACACACACACACACACAAGCACGGACGCACACACGCACGCACGCACAAAAACATTTCTTTATCTTTTTTCCCTGCCTAGAGTCCCTGAATGAAAGCCCCCACTGCATTAAAAAAGTAATACCCTGTTTAAAAAAAAGGTGACCATGGATATTGGAGAGCCAGGCCTTTTTGCTTCGCGATCGATGGTGCAGAGCGAGGAATGGAAATGAACACAACTCCCAGGCCAAGCATTTCTACTCCAAAGTATCTGACCCTTTTCTTTTTTGATGATTGCTTCTAATACACATATCTGACCACTCCATTTCCACATTGTGACGACGATGACTATATCTAGAAAAGGGCAGAGCGGGGCGGGTCATGCTGATGTTAGCCCGAAGGCCCTGTGTTGCCCTTTACAATGCCTTTGTGTAATCAATACATTCCCTGATGAAGTCCATGCGCAGGCATCGAAATAAGCCATTTTCTGGAACTTCTGTGAATAGCTGACAACAAAGTTGTAGTTATCAAGAGTCCCACTCAATAACCCCCCCCCCACCCCCCCCCCCCCCCCCCCCCACCCAATAACCCCCCCCCACCCACCCAATAACCCCTCCTCCAAACTGGGACTGAAATATGTTCATATGTTCTATGTTATCTGCAGGTAAACACCCAGTTGCCCACTACTGTTCAGCTCTAGTTTTCTTCGATATGTCACCTTGAAGTGACGCACGCATTGACACGCACAAACAAACGCTGAGTGAGGCAGAGCTTGGACCTGGCTGAGTCAAGACAGGTTCTGTTTACTAATACTGCAGCTCACTCTCAGCGTTATTAGGGCGCACCAGGCTTTCCATTACAGAGGGAGGGGGGTTAGCCGTTCGGGAGGGGGAAGGAGTGGAGTGGGGGAGGCAGGCTGGGAGGGCCGCGAACGCCAGATTTAAAAAAACGGCTCAGTTGATTTACACCTTCATTACTCTCCCTAACTCTGCTTATTGCAAATCATGATGCTGCTTTATGAGCTGAATCCTCCATTAGGACAAGGCCGGGGAGACAGTGGTTTAGTCCATAAACCTGCTTTAGCAGTACAACCGTACAGTGCTGTACAACCGTACAGTACAGTACACCTTGCCTGCCTCCCAATTGGCACCCTATTCCCTATATACTGCAGAGCCAAATAGGCCCTGGTCAAAAGTAGTGAACGACTGTATATAGGGAATAGGGTGCCATTTCGGGACACAGACCCTGCCACCACTCTTTCAACTCAGCACCTCAACCAGGGTGAGAAGGGAGAGGCGTGAAAACAGAGATTCAAAACGTCGAGATACATCTTTAACTGCCTGTTGTAGAGTCATGTCAGTGAGATTAGAGGCACGTTGGTTCAATCGACCCGAGCTGCCTAGTTAAGTCAGTTCTGGGATCTAGGTTTTGGCCTTTCTAGGGAGTTTTTCCTAGCCACCGTGCTTCTACACCTGCATTGCTTGCTGTTTGGGGTTTTAGGCTGAGTTTCTGTACAGCACTTTGAGTTATCAGCTGATGTAAGAAGGGCTATTTAAATACATTTGATTTGATCTATCAATATATTCAGAAGTAACTCACATGTACAGTACTGTATGCCTGCAGAGAGAGAATGTGAGTTCACTCATATATATATATATATACACTATTATATTCAAAAGTATTTGGACACCCCTTCAAATTAGTGGATTCGGCTATTTCAGCCAGACCCGTTGCTGACAGGTGTATAAAATCGAGCACACAGCCATGCACTCTCCATAGACAAACATTGACAGTAGAATGGCCTTACTGATCAGCTCAGTGACTTTCAATGTGGCACTGTCATAAGATACCACCTTTCCAACAAGTCAGTTCGTCAAATTTCAGCCCTGCTAGAGCTGCCCCGGTCAACTGTAAGTGCTGTTATTGTGAAGTGGAAACGTCTAGGAGCAACAATGCCTCAGCCACAAAGTGGTAGGCCACACAAGCTCACAGAACGGGTCCACCAAATGCTGAAGCACGTAACGTGTTAAAAACGTCTGTCCTCGGTTGCAACACTCACTACCGAGTCCCAAAATGCCTCTAGAAGCAACGTCAGGACAAGAACTGTTCATCAGGAGCTTCATGAAATAGGTTTCCATAGCCGAGCAGCCACTCACAAGCCTAAGATCATCAGGCAACGCCAAGCATCGCCTGGAGTGGTGTAAAGCTCGCCGCCAATGGAATCTGAAGCAGTGGAAACGTGTTCTCTGGAGTGATGAATCAAGCTTCACCATCTGGCAGTTTGACGGACGAATCTGGGTTTGGCCACAGCCAGGAGAAGGCTACCAGCCCCAATGCATAGTGCCAACTGTAAAGTTAGGTGGAGGAGGAATAATGGTCTGGGGCTGTTTTTCATGGTTCAGGCCCCTTAGTTCCAGTGAAGGGAATTCTGAACGCTACAGCATACAATGACATTCTAGACGATTCTGTGCTTCCAACTTTGTGGCATCTGTTTGGGGAAGGCCCTTTTCTGTTTCAGCATGACAATACCCCCGTGCACAAATCGAGGTCCGTACAGAAATGGGTTGTCGAGATCATTGTGGAAGAACTGGACTGGCCTGCATAGAGCCCTGACCTCAACCCCATCTAACACCTTTGGGATGAATTGGGACAACGACAGCGAGCAAGGCCTAATCGCCCAACATATGTACCCGACCTCACTAATGTTCTTGTGGCTGAATGGAAGAAAGTCCCCGAAGCAATGTTCCAACTAGAGGTCGACCGATTAATCGGAATGACCGATTATATAGGGCCGATTTCAAGTTTTCATAACAATCGGTAATCGGCATTTTTGGACAACGATAATGGCCGATTACATTGCACTCCATGAGGAGACTGCGTGGCAGGCTGACTACCTGTTATGTGAGTGCAGCAAGGAGCCAAGGTAAGGTGCTAGCTAGCATTAAACATATCTTATAAAAAACAATCAATCTTAACATAATCACTAGTTAACTACACATGGTTGATGATATTACTAGTTTATCTAGCTTGTCCTGCGTTGCATATAATCGATGCGGTGCCTGTTAATTTATCATCGAATCACAGCCTACTTCGCAAAAGGGTGATTTAACAAGCGCATTCGCGAAAAAAGCACTGTCGTTGCACCAGTGTGTACCTAACCATAAGCATCAACGCCTTTCTTAAAATCAATACACAAGTATATATTTTTAAACCTGCATATTTAGTTAATATTGCCTGCTAACATGAATTTCTTTTAACTAGGGAAATTGTGTCACTTCTCTTGCGTTCTGTGCAACAGAGTCAGGGTATATGCAACAGTTTGGGCCGCCTGGCTCGTTGCGAACTGTGTGAAGACCATTTCTTCTTAACAAAGACAGCCACTTCGCCAAACGGAGGATGATTTAACAAAAGTGTATTTGCGAAAAGAATCACAATCGTTGCACGAATGTACCTAACCATAAACATCAATGTCTTTCTTAAAATCAATACACAGAAGTATATATTTTTGAACCTGCATATTTAGTTGAAAGAAATTCATGTTAGCAGGCAATATTAACTAGGGAAATTGTGTCACTTGTTTGTGTCAGGGTATATACAACAGTTTGGGCCGCCTGGCTTGTTGCGAACTAATTTGGCAGAATTTGACATAGTAATGACATAACATTGAAGGTTGTGCAATGTAACAGCAATATTTAGACTTATGGATGCCACTCGTTAGATAAAATACGGAACGGTTCCGTATTTCACTGAAAGAATAAACATTTTGTTTTCGAAATTATAGTTTCCGGATTTGACCATATTAATGACCTAAGGCTCGTATTTCTGTGTGTTATTATGTTATAATTAAGTCTGATTTGATAGAGCAGTCTGACTGAACGGTGGTAGGCAGCAGCAGGCTCGTAAGCAATCATTCAAACAGCACTTTCCTGCGTTTGCCAGCAGCTCTTCGCAATGCTTCAAGCATTGCGCTGTTTATGACTTCAAGCCTATCAACTCCCGAGATTAGGCTGGCAATACTAAAGTACATATTAAAACATCCAATAGTCAAAGGTATATGAAATACAAATGGTATAGAGAGAAATAGTCCTATAATAACTACAACCTAATACTCATGTTTAAAGGAACCACCAGCTTTCATATGTTCTCATGTTCTGAGCAAGGAACTTAAACGTCAGCTTTTTTACATGGCACATATTGCACTTTTACTTTCTTCTCCAACACTTTGTTTTCGCATTATTTAAACTAAATTGAACATGTTTCATTATTTATTTGAGACTAAATTGATTTTATTGATGTATTAACCTCTAGCAACTATAGGGGGAGCTGTTTCGCATTAGCATAATTTGCTCTCCAGATTAAACTGCCTAGTACTCAATTCTTGCTCGTACAATATGCATATTATTGTTATTATTGGATAGAAAACACTCTCTAGTTTCTATAGCCGTTTGAATTATGTCTCTGAGTGAAACAGAACTCATTCTACAGCACTTTTCCTCCCAGTGTGTGAGATTTCAGACATCTTGGCCTCTGGTTCCAGATCAGTTTTAAACTCCCTGTAAATCCTATGAGGATACAAACACTGCCCACGCCTTCCTCTAGATGTCAGTAAGTGGTGACAATTTGAATGGAGTCGATTGCGCAATCAGTGCCTGTATAAAACGGCAAAGACCGGATGTACCGTCCCTTTGCTCCCTGCGCATTACGCACGATGGACGTTGGACCTCCTGTCTTTCCAGGCTTTGGTTTAGCCACTTATATATCGCCGGTCATGTTTTTACTCGTTAGAGGTGTTAAAAACATCATAAGGTAGTTAATTTAAACCGTTTTATAGCAATTTATATCCGTTTAGTGCGATTTTGAGGCATTTTCTTTGTGGTGCACTTTGAAGCGATGGGCACGTTTCCAGTACCGGTCGAACGTTAGTGGGCATTTCGACGGACAGAGGACATCTTTCGACCAAAAGAAGATTAGACCCAAGAAAGGATACATTGCTCAAGATTCTGATGGAAGATCACCTCATAGTAAGAAATATTTAATATGATAAATCGTTGTTCTGTCGAAAAATTTTAAACGCATATTCCGCCATTTTGTTTGGTATAGCTTCGCTTGGCGAACCCTGTATTGCACAGTAAGGATAATTTTAGAAATGTAATTCAGCGATTGCATTAAGAACTAATTTGTCTTTCGATTCCTGTCAACCCTGTATTTTTTAGTCAAGTATATGATTAGCTATTGATTAAACTAGATCACTCTGAAAGATGGCGACCGACATTTTCAGGCTTGTTTTGCTACTATTTTCATTGTATAACCACGTTTTTTTATGGCTAAATATGCACATTTTCGAACAAACTCTATATGTATGTTGTAATATGATGTTACAGGAGTGTCATCGGAAGAATTCTGAGAAGGTTAGTGAAAAAATTAATATATTTTGGCGATGATAACGATATCGCTCTCTTTGGCTTGAATTCATGCTGGGGTAACGTTTGCATATGTGGTATGCTAATATAACGATTTATTGTGTTTTCGCTGTAAAACACTTAGAACATCTGAAATATTGTCTGAATTCACAAGATCTGTGTCTTTCCATTGCTGTGAGCTGTATATTTTTATGAAATGTTTTATGATGAGTAAATTGGTAAAACACGTTGCTCTCTGTAGTAATTCTAGTCGAGTTGTGATGGTGGGTGCAATTGTAAACTATGATTTATACCTGAAATATGCACATTTTTCTAACAAAACCTATCCTATACAATAAATATGTTATCAGACTGTCATCTGATGAGGGTTTTTCTTGGTTAGTGGCTATCAATATCTTTATTTGGCCGAATTGGTGATAGCTAGTGGTGGAGAGAAAAAATGGTGGACAAAGAAAAATGGTGTATTTTGCTAACGTGGTTAGCTAATAGATTTACATATTGTGTCTTCCCTGTAAAACATTTAAAAAAACAGAAATGATGGGTTTATTCACAAGATCTGTATCTTTCATCTGGTGTCTTGGACTTGTGATTTAATGATATTTAGATGCTACTATTTAATTGTGACGCTATGCTAGCGATGCTAATCAGTGTGGGGGGGGGTGGGGGTGATCCCGGGTGGGGGGTGATCCCGGATCCGGGGTTGAGGCTCGTTAGAGGTTAAATTAAGTTCAAATAAAAGTGTTCATTGTTCATTCAGTATTGTTGTAATTGTCATTATTACAAATATATATATAAAAATCAGCCGATTAATCGGTATCGGCTTTTTTTGGTCCTCCAATAATCGGAATCAGTATCGGCGTTGTAAAATCATAATTGGTCGACCTCTAGTTCCAACATCTAGTGGAAAGCCTTCCCAGAAGAGTGGAGGCTGGTATAGCAGCAAAAGGGGAACCAACTCCATATTAATGCCCATGATTTTGGAATGAGATGTTCGACGAGCAGGTGTCCACATACTTTTGGTCATGTAGTGTATACATTTTTTTAAATATATTTTTTCCCAAAAGTAGTGCACTGGGCCTTTACTAGTCCTGTAATAGTGGACTGATATACCCATCTGTAGCACGAGCAAAAAAATGTCTATGCACAGAGGGCATCGGAAGCGTGTTTACTCTACAGTCATATACTATTCTACAGTCATATTCTACAGTCATGACGGTTCTTTCCCCCAGCCGCCTGCCACCTGAAGACGTTTTACTGACACGTTTTCTCTGAGAGAGGCAGTGGTGGTTACCGGGTGGAGTTGGTGGTGGGGGATGGGAGTGTAGATGTAGAGACCTAGGCACTCATAAATTCAGCAGATAGAATCAAGCGTGTAGGTAAGCGTGTATGTCAGCGTATTGACGTAAACAGACCAAGGGGTGCAAGAGAGAGACACACGGTGGGAACGGACGAGGGGTTTGCTATGTGTGTAGGCTGCTTCCCAAATGGCACCCTATTCCCTACATAGTGCACCACATTTGATCATCGCCAATAAGGTGGTGCACTATGGAGGGAATAGGGTGCCATTTAGGATGCAGACTGTGTGTGTGTACCACCACGTCGCTCCGTCCTGCCCTGCTCTGCCTGACTCTCATCTGGAACAGGTTGACAGAATACGTTGACAGATGCTTCGCCTGCATCCATTATTTATGAGGTTGAAGAGGGGGTATACGGGATACAGATGGACTACATTGCATTTTTACATGTGGTCTGACTGCAAGTTGCCTGTATCTGTTAACTTAGCTGGGCTTCGAGTAGTGTAGTCTTAGCAAGCCTATGAATAATGGTTGGCTACTGTTAAGCCAGGTTTGAAGTTGTGTGTTTGTAGTGTAGGCTACGCGAGTCATGAATAATCACTCCACCTGACTCTTTGAGTCTAACCTTTAAACCTTTGGAGTAGCTCTCGTTCTTTGCAGTCAGAGAGAGGCCTAGTTCTCTAGCTCCAGTGTGAAGGGCCATACCCACACACCAGCACACACAGTCTCTGTCTGCATCCCAAATGGCACCCCATTTAGTGAACTACTTTTGACCAGAGCCCATGGAAAGTAGTGCACTACAAAGGGAAAATAGTGCTATTTGGGACGTATCCTCGGTCTCCAGCTCTCTTAAAGCCACTTAGAGAGGCTGAGCTGGGAACATCGGCCATTTGATTGAATTAAGAGGATGATTAATAGAATCTGCTGGTGAACAGCTTGAATGACTGATAAAAATCGTCCAGCGAGGACGTCCCACGAGAACAGAGGTCTAGACATAATAATTCACAATATACTGACTGCTGGATTCACTTAGGCTGAGTCCCAAATGGCACCCTATTCATAAAGTGATTAGGGCCTCCATAGGGCTCTGGTCAAAGGTAGTGCATTATTTATTTTTATTTATTTCACCTTTATTTAACCAGGTAGGCTAGTTGAGAACACGTTCTCATTTACAACTGCGACCTGGCCAAGATGAAGCACAGCAGTTCGACACATACAACAACACAGAGTTCACATGGAATAAACAAACATACAGTCAATAATACAGTAGAAAAAAGAAAAATCTATATACAGTGAGTGCAAATGAGGTAAGATAAGGGAGGTAAGGCAATAAATAAGCCATGGTGGTGAAGTAATTACAGTATAGCAATTAGACACTGGAATGCTAGATGTGCAGAAGATTAATGTGCAAGTAGAGATACTGGGGTGCAAAGGAGCAAGATAAATAAATAAATACAGTATGGGGATGAGGTAGTTACAGATGGGCTATGTACAGGTGCAGTGATCTGTGAGCTGCTCTGACAGCTGGTGCTTAAAGCTAGTGAGGGAGATATAAGACTCCAGCTTCATTGATTTTTGCAGTTCGTTCCAGTCATTGGCAGCAGAGAACTGGAAGGAAAGGCGGCCAAGGAGGAATTGGCTTTGGGGGTGACCAGTGAGATATACCTGCTGGAGCGCGTGCTATGGGTGGGTGCTGCTATGGTGACCAGTGAGCTGAGATAAGGCGGGGCTTTACCTAGCAGAGACTTGTAGATGACCTGGAGCCAGTGGGTTTGGCGACGAGTATGAAGCGATGGCCAGCCAACGAGAGCATACAGGTCGCAGTGGTGGGTAATATATGGGGCTTTGGTGACAAAACGGATGGCACTGTGATAAACTGCATCCAATTTGTTGAGTAGAGTGTTAGAGGCTATTTTATAGATGACGTTGCCGAAGTCGAGGATCGGTAGGATGGTCAGTTTTACGAGGGTATGTTTGGCAGCATGAGTGAAGGATGCTTTGTTGCGAAATAGGAAGCCGATTCTAGATTTCATTTTGGATTTGGATTATGTAGGGATGAGGGTGTCATTTGGGACACAGGCTTAATTCAATGACACCATTGGCTACTTACAATGAGCCTATGGTTCTTCTGATGCCTCTACAGTTATCAATTACCACTGCTATGTGTCCCAAATGGCACCCTATTCCCTATATAGTACACTACTAGTACACTATATACAGTATTTTTCAATGTAACCTTTATTTTGACAGGCAGTCAATGCTGAAACCAAGGTCTCTTTTCCAAATGAGCCCTGTATAGCACAACAATAAACATCCAAATACAATTAACAGATCAAATCAAATGTATTGGTCGCATACACATATTTAGCAGATTGTGGGTGTGGTGAAATGCTCTTGTTCCTAGCTCCAACACTGCAGTAATATCTAACAATACACACAAATCTAAAAGTAAAAGAATGGAATTAAGGATGAATATTAAGACGAGCAATGGCGGAGTCCGGAGTGTATGTGTGTATGTATGTATGTATGTACAGTTGTATGTACAGTTGAAGTCGGAAGTTTACATACACTTACTTTGGAGTCATTAAAACTCGTTTTTCAACCACTCCACAAATTTCTTGTTAACAAACTATAGTTTTGGCAAGTCTGTTAGGGCATCTACTTTGTGCATGACACAAGTCATTTTTCCAACAATTGTTTACAGACAGATTATTTCACTCATAATTCACTGCATCACAATTCCAGTGGGTCAGAAGTTCACATACACAAAGTTGACTGTGCTTTTAAACAGCTTGGAAAATTCCAGAAAATTATGTCATGGCTTTAGAAGCTTCTGATAGGCTAATTGACATCATTTGAGTCAATTGGAGGTGTACCTGTGGATGTATTTCAAGGCCTACCTTCAAACTCAGTGCCTCTTTGCTTGACATCATGGGAAAGTCAAAAGAAATCAGCCAAGACCTCAGGAAAAAAAATGGTAGACCTCCACAAGTCTGGTTCATCGTTGGGAGCAATTTCCAAACGCCTCTATACAAACATTAATACGCAAGTACAAACACCATGGGACCATGCAGCTGTCATACCGCTCAGGAAGGAGATGCGTTCTGTCTCCTAGAGATGAACGTACTTTGGTGCGAAAAGTGCAAATCAATCCCAGAACAACAGCAAAGGACCTTGTGAAGATGCTGGAGGAAACAGGTGCAAAAGTGTCTTTCTCCACAGTAAAACGAGTCCTATATCGACATAACCTGAAAGGCCGCTCAGCAAGGAAGAAGCCACTGCTCCAAAACTGCCTTAAAAAAAGCCAGACTACGGTTTGCAACTGCACATGGGGACAAAGATCGTACTTTTTGGAGAACTGTCCTCTGGTCAGATGAAACAAAAACAAAACTGTTTGGCCATGATGACCATTGTTATGTTTGGAGGAAAAAGGGGGACGCTTGTAAGTCGAAGAACACCATCCCAACCGTGAAGCACGGGGGTGGCAGCATCATGTTGTGGGGGTGTTTTGCTGCAGGAGGGGTGTACTTCACAAAATAGATGGCATCATGAGGAGGGGAAATTATGTGGATATATTGAAGCAACATCTCAAGAATTTGTAAGTCGCTCTGGATAAGAGCGTCTGCTAAATGACTTAAATGTAAATGTAATGTAAATGTCAGGAAGATAAAGCTTGGTCGCAAATGGGTCTTCCAAATGGACAATGACCCCAAGCATACTTCCAAAGTTGTGGAAAAATGGCTTAAGGACAACAAAGTAAAGGTATTGGAGTGACCATCACAAAGCCCTGACCTCAATCCCATAGAAAATTTGTGGGCAGAACTGAAAAAGTGTGTGAGCAAGGAGGCCTACAAACCTGACTCAGTTACACCAGCTCTGTCAGAAGGAATGGGCCAAAATTCACCCATTATTATTGTGGGAAACTTGTGGAAGGCTACCTGAAACGTTTGACCCAAGTTAAACAATTTAAAGGCAATGCTACCAAATACTAATTGAGTATATGTAAACTTCTGACCCACTGGGAATGTGATTAAAGAAATAAAAGCTTAAATAAATAATTCTCTCTACTATTATTCTGACATTTTACATTCTTAAAATAAAGGATTATTCGGATTAAATGGAATTGTGAAAAACTGAGTTTAAATGTATTTGGTCACACACACACACACACACACACACACACACACACACACACACACACACACACACACACACACACACACACACACACACACACACACACACACACACACACCCCAACTCATTAAAGGGTTTTGTTTTTACTATTTTCTACATTATAGAATAATAGTGAATACATAAACTGTGAATTAACACATATGGAATCATGCAGTAACCAAAAAAGTGTTAAACAAATCAAAATATATTTTATATTTAAAATTCTTCAAAGTAGCAGCCCTTTGCCTTGATTACAGCTTTGCACATTCTAAGCATTCTCTCAACCAGCTTCACCTGGAAAGCTTTCCAACAATCTTGAAAGAGTCCCCAGATATGCTGAGCACTTGTGATTGCTTTTCCTTCACTCTGTGGTCCAACTCATCCCAAACCATCTCAATTGGGTTGAGGTCAGGTGATTATGGAGGCCAGGTCATCTGATGCAGCAGTCCATCACTGTCCTTCTTGGTCAAATAGCCCTTACATAGCCTGGTGGTGTGTTGGGTCATTGTACTGTTGAAAAACAAATTATAGTTCCACTAAGCGCAAACCAGATGGGATGGCGTATCGCTACAGAATGCTGTGGTAGCTATGCAGGTTAAGTGTGCCTTGAATTCTAAATATCACAGACAGTGTCACCAGCAAAGCACCCCCACACCATTACACCTCCTCCTCCATGTTTCACGGTGGGAACCACACATGCGGAGATCATCCGTTCACCTACTCAGCGTCTCACAAAGATACGAGGGTTGGAACCAAAAATCTCAAATTTGGATTAATCAGACCAAAGGACAGATTTCCACCGGTCTAATGTCCATTGCTCATGTTTCTGGGCCGAAGCAAGTCTCTTCTTCTTATTGGTGTCCTTAAGTAGTGGTTTCTTTGCAGCAATTCAACCAGGAAGGCCTGATTTATGCAGTCTCCTCTGAACAGTTGATGTTGAGATGTGTTTGTTATTTGAACTCTGTGAAGCATTTATTTGGGCTGCAATCTTAGGTGCTGATAGCTCTATTGAACTTATCCTCTGCAACAGAGGTAACTCTGGGTCTTCCTTTCCTGTGGCGGTCCTCAGCCAGTTTCATCATAGCGCTTGATGGTTTTTGCAACTGCACTTTAAGAAACTTTCAAAGTTCTTGAAATGTTCTGGATTGACTGACCTTCATGTCTGAAAGTAATGATGGACTGTCGTTTCTCTTTGCTTATTTGAGCTGTTCTTGCCATAAGATGGACTTGGTCTTTCACCAAATAGGGCTATGTTCTTCATACCCTCCGCTACCTTGTCATAACACAACTGATTGGTTCAAACACATTAAGAAGGAAATAAATTCAACAAATGAACTTTTAACAAGGCACACCTGTTAATTGAAATGCATTCCAAGTGACTACCTCATGAAGCTGGTTGAGAGAATGCCAAGACTGTGCAAAGCTGTCATCAACGCAAAGGGTCGCTACTTTGAAGAATTGTTTAACAGTTTTTTGGTTACTACATTATTCTACATGTGTTTTTTCATAGTTTTGATGTCTTCACTATTATTATACAATGTAGAAAATAGTACAGATTTAAAAAAAAAACTTGAATGAGTAGGTGTTCTAAAACTTTTGACCAGTATAATAATATAATATATATAATATATACACACAAACACCCAGTGCCTTCTGAAATGATTCACACCCCTTGACTTTTTCCACATTTTGTTAGGTTACAGCCTTCTTCTAAAATTGAATACATCGTTTTTTCGCCCTCATCTATCTACACAAAATACCCCACAATGACAAAGCAGAAACAAAAAAATGGAAAATCACATTTACATAAGTATTCAAACCCTTTACTCAGTACTTTGTTGAAGCACCTTTGGCAGCGATTATAGTCTCGAGTTTTCTTGGGTATAACGCTACAAGCTTGGCACACCTGTATTTGGGGAGTTTCCCCTATTCTTCTCTGCAGATCCTCTCAAGCTCTGTCAGGTTGGATGGGGAACGTCGCTGCACAGCTATTTTCTGGTCTCTCCAGAGATGTTCTATCGGGTTAAAGTCCGGGTTTCATCAAGGATCTCTCTGTGCTTTGCTCCGTTCATCTTTGCCTCGATCCTGACTAGTCTCCCAATTTCTGGGAGATTTCTGGAAAAATCATACTGCCACCACCATAAGTCATTATGCTGCCACCACCATAAGTCACCATAGGAATGGTGCCAGGTTTCCTCCAGAGGTGACACTTGGCATTCAGGCCAAAGAGTTCAATCTTGGTTTTGAACAGTTTTTTATTTTGAATACATTTGCAAAAATACAAAAAAACAGTTTTTGCTTTGTCATTATTGGGTATTGTGTGTAGGCGGATGAGGAAAAAAATATATTTCATACATTTTAGATTAAGGCTGTAAGTAGCAAAATGTGGAAAAAGTCAAGACCTGAAGGCACTGTAAATAGACCAACCCAGCCTTCTATTGCTTGAGGTGAGAAAACATGTTTTTTCTCTTGACAGGATGGTTCAGCCATTCGCAGTCCCAGCTAGTACGGTAGAGACTGTTCTTTATTTTGTTGGGTTGCCATTATAAAATTAACATGAGGTGAGATAGAATGTAATGTAATATAAATAGTCTAGGGGAAGCCTTTTGGGTTTCAGCATGAGTAAGAAAAAAAAAAGGGGCAAAAACAAAAAAGGGAAAGTGTATGGTCAGAGTGTTAGTATCAGCTGACTGCCAGGTGTTGATGAGGCATTCTTTTGGTTGCATAACTTTTTATGTAGATATTTTTTTGGAAGTCCATATTGACCAGGAAGTGACAATAGTTGCAAATCAAAAATGCATATTTGGTGAGTAAAGAACATATTTTGACATTATAAAGCATGAAAAGTTGGTGTATGGCAAGTTGAATAGCTGCTTACTGGGCTTAAAGGAGATGTGCCATATTAACGTCTCTTGTCAGGCCAGATTCTGGATCACCACCACGCCTACATGATAGTAAATGCCCAATATACCATCATAAAAATAAATAACAGCATATAACCGAGCAACATGTCTCACAAATGAAAACATTTAAAGTTACTAACGTTACAGAGGAAAAGCAACACCGGATCGCTACTGTACGAATGACATAGCTACATTGCCAACAGCCTTAATTTGGTTCGAGTTACTAAACAAGATAGCATGTACCACCCTAATGTGACGTTAGTTGTAGATTTAGCAATCTCAGTCAAGAACATATGCAGGATGAAAACTATTTCCCCTAACTGTTGACTATCCAAAATAAATGGTAATATTGCTGAATATGACCCGCTGTTTTCTGAAGTCTAAATGGCATTGTCACAACGCAAAATGAACAAGTTTTATTAGCCATATGGCTACAGTGACTGGGCGTAAAAATAGGCTGCAAGCACATCGTCTGTCAGGCAGATACAGGGGGAAAATAAGAACAAACAAACGTTATCCTTGATGTGGATTATCCAAAATAGAAGGTGCTTAATATGGGAATGATTTCGACTCGGTGCGTGACATTGTCACAACGCACAATTAGAACGTTTACAGCTAACGACAAAAAAAACTGATAGCCAGCTTTAAATAGCTAATGGCTACTTGCAAAGTGCATTCAGAAGGAATTCAGACATTTTGCTACATTACAGCCTTATTCTAAAATGGATTAAATACCCCATAAATGACAAAGTGAAAACATTTTTTTTTTTTTTTTTTTTTTTTTTTTTTTTTTTTTACAAATACATTTGCAAACATAAGGGCAGAGTGCAGCCTCGCCACATCTTTGTTGTGTGTGATTCTCAGCAGGGCAGTGTAGCAGAGGCCGCGTTCGTAGAGCTTGGACTTTGCCGTCTTTGAACTTTCTGATACAGAATTCAGTAATGTGTACTGAACCTATGACCGGATAGGGAATTTTGGACCTTATGCTGCTGCTCTTTCTACTGCTACTAAGAGTAGCACACCACAGCTAATAATAACAAGCACAATATAATTAATAGAAATGGAATGTTTAATGCAATTTTTCCATTTCAAAGAAATTCCCAGAGCATCTTACATCAAATTCAACTTTGGTATTGTCCTCAGGGCTAACAGTAACCCTCATTTCGCATTGCCTTCATTAGATCAAACTCAATTAACGAGGAGTACCCTGCAGCTCCTCCACCATGATAGGGGTTGTTGGACTTTTAGGCTGCGGTGTGTGTGTCTTCGGCAATATGACACACACTCACACACCTCCCTCCCTCCCTGTCAGGTTGTAGGTCTCTTCCTCTTTGATGGACAGTGGTGTCAGAAAGTAATTGGAGGCCTTTGCAGCCCATACAAATCCGCCTGTCAGTTAAGTGTGTCACGGTGCCATGTTCAGCTGTTTTGGGTCTCAAAGGGTGACCTTTTCACAAAGGGACTGAGGACATGTTCCACCTAATGTACTGAAGGGACTCCAGCCCCTGGCCCCCCGATAGGCCTATACACTGTGGTATTGTTGCATAGTTATTAGTCCATGGTCATTTTGTGACCGTCACTCTCTAGACAGCTTGTATTGTACCGTTCCAACAAGCTTGTATGGTTCCAGTATGCCACATCTGGGATTAGATATAGGCCTAGAGTTGAAATAGTCTCTCTTTTTCACAAACCCTTTTATTTTGTGTCCACATTATGACGTTCATTCATCATCTAACGGTTGTAGAACCACTTGACATTGATGAAACACCAAGCTGTTCTGAAGTGAAAAAGAGACCAAGGTCCACCTGGTTTGTGGATGTTCAGATAATTCATAGTATTTGCACTAACTGTAACTGAGATCATGAATGCGTTCAGACATTGGAGAATAATAACAACAAGTGAGATTAAGAGACACTCTGAAGACCTACTGTGCTGAAGCCTATGAAAGCCTCTTGTGAACAAGTTGATGCTTTTCTTCCCCAGTCTAATGTATAGCATGAGAGGACAATGGGGAAAGAAAAATACCATGCAAAATGTGATATGGCACCCAGATATCAGTGTCACAACAGGCAGGGAAGCCATCAACTGCAGGTCGAGAGGTCTAGGTCTGTCTGAATTAGGTCTCTCTATCACACACACACACACACACACACACACACACACACACACACACACACACACACACACACACACACACACACACACACACACACACACACACACACACACACACACAGCTTTGCTCTGGGTTATGGCAGGCAGCAGGACAGAAGCACATCCCCTAAAGGCTAATGTACAAGGACAGCCTGTCCCACTGTGAACGCCCACTGGGCCGAGGTGTTACAAGTCATATGCAATAACCTGCATCATTACTTCTGAAGACTGTTAGGGTGTGGAAATAACATCCCTCCCCCTCTGCTGCCAACACACCGTATATACACATAAAGACATAGATACACATACCCTTTAAGACAATTCTAATAAATGCAACAGTTGGACAATGGATGAAGATACTCCATTAATCCATCAGATATTGACTGCATTATTGCACATAAACATTTTACTGGCACGGACAAATAATGACCGGTGTTCAGGGATTTTGGTGGGAATTCAGGTATTAATTCAGGGCTGCAACCACCAAAAACGTGCTCTGTCTTAATCTAGCTGCACTCACCTACACTGTCTAGACTGCCTCGTTAATTACTGTTGCTCTGCTGCATAATTCAACAAGTGTGACAGCAACAGGATACCTTTGGCTTAAAAATGTACAAGATTGGCTCTAGATTACACCTATCTATACATACTTTACATTGTTCGCGAGATCAGAATTACTGTAATATCACTATAATCTGAGTGTTCATTTTCGGACGTTGATTTCATTACAGTGCATCTAATTTGTAAATATTTCAGCTGTATTAAAGTATTACTTATTTCAATTCCACACAAAAAAATACACCCATCAAAAAATTAAGTTATCTTTCTTCTCTTTCGTGTGATGTAAGTGTCGAGACAACGTGCTAAATCCCTGACGAAGCTTTAGCTTTCTTATAGATGCAACGGAATGACAATGCATTCCATTGAGCCCATTTCAGCCATTACCGGGCTGTATTTGACAGGTCATTACAAACATTTCCGCGGTCATTACATTAACGGGAAAAGATGACAGGCACAAGCAATTGGATGAAAGAGTCGCAGGAGGAAAATGAAAGCAAACAATTCAGCAAGATGTGGATTTTGCACCCCTCAAACACAAGACATAGATGGCTGAAAAAGACAGATCCTCAGGTGTTGCTACGTACACACATCACATTTGTAGGCACACACACACACACGCACACACTGACAGACAATCAACAATCTGTCACACACACACCTTCCTTGGTGTTAGAGAATCACAGTAGTGTTCCCTGGAGTTGACAGTTATCTGTTGTGCTGATAGAACCATGGCAGGCCCTGCAGGAGTAAGCATGCGTCATTATCACCCTATTCAGCTAGATCTCCCTCTCCTTTCCCACAGTACATGCTCTAGCCAGTCACACACACACACACACACACACACACACACACACACACACACACACACACACACACACACACACACACACACACACACACACACACACACACACACACACACACACACACACACACACACACACCCTGTCACCCATTCCTCTTCTATGTATCACAACTAACCACTAATACTCCTCGTCTTCTGCTTGGAACTGTGATCTCTTCTTTTTGTCCCCTTCTTATCCAACAGTCAATAGGATCCCTTCCTTTTCTCTCTAACACCAGTCAGATCCTCCTGTACAGTACAGTATGTTGAGTCAGACAGACATTGTTGTCTGTGGTCTGGCCTCCACTTGGTCTTCTTCTCAACACTTATTAACTGACTGTCATGTTCTGTTCTGTTCTTCCCTCCAGACACTCTTTAACGTCCTCAGTCCACTTACTGCAGTCCGTGGCTTTGTCCCAAATGGCACCCTATTCCTATGGGCTCTGGTCTGGTCAAAAGAAGTGAACTATATATGGAATAGGGTTCCATTTGGGATGCAGGCTGTACATAGCAGTGGAATTATGCGTCTGGGCTGTTCACTGTCTGGAATCCAGACAGAGTGAAGCTGCTGCTGAATCTGTGTTATGATGTGTGTGTGTCAGGGTTTCCGTTGGCCGGTAATAGATGGCTTTTGGCCGATAAAAAAATGAAAAGCCAATAAATAAAACTGGTACCGGCCAATTGTCCAGGAGAAGACAAAAAAATCCCATTGCAAAAGGCCTTTTAGTCTATTCGTTGATGGAAATACCAGTCGATGGAAATATATTTGACATGCTTATCGGTCTATAGGTTAATTTGCATAATTTAGTGAATTCAATTGCCGCGTGTGTATTTTCGTTAGTCGTTATGTTTGTTACACACGCACAGCATACCGATACAGAGCCTATGAGTGGAAAATCTGTCAGACAGCATGAAAGCTGCTGCTACTGCTTCTCAAACAGCTCATTAGTTGCTGCTGAAGTGAAACATGTTTTTATAAGCCCAATCATTGCATAACAATTCTAAATGCAATTGCTTGTTAAAAACAGTTTTGATGGCCCTAATTAAAAATGACTACTATTTTTATTTCTCAGCTAGTACTGTAATTGAAGAGCGCTTCCCATACGCCATTCAAGTGCAGATAGGCATTGGTTGGCAGGCTTCAGCGAGTAACACATCACTTTGCAATGAGCTGGAGGCAGTATGCATTTTGAAAACATATACTCAATTGTTTGAAGCCTGAACATTTTACTTCATATTATGAGACGTGTCTTACCTTGCTTCAAAGTAAAATCCAACCATAGAAACATTGAGGCCATTATTTTATAGGCGTCCATATGCCATTGAAACCAGTAGCCTATTTCTTTCATGTTCTATTGGTTTTCCATTAGCGAAAGGCACAACCCTAGTCATATTAGCTACCCATGCTAATTTTGACATCTTTATATCTCCCCTCTTTCTAAATGTCTTTTGACAACTGTGTGTTCCCGCTAATTGCATTATGGAATTAACATTCGAGAGGTAGCCTATTGCCTTGTGCACATTGCTGCGCTCATAATGTGAAGAAATGATCGTTTATCAACATTTTTATCTAAATGTACTGATCTGTTGCATCATCCTCATTGCTTTTTAAAGTAGATTTTTTTAAATGTAGCCTAGGACTACTGGTTGTATGAATTTGGGATATATCGTCCCAGAACTGTTCCAGACAGTTTGGCAAAGGCTATTTCTTTCTCGCACAGAACGACAAACTGACCAATAGAATAGACAAACTTTTCTACTATGGGGGGACATTAGATTGACATAGACTAGTGATTTTGCTGTTCATTACTCGTCTTGCTAGCTGAGGAAAAGGAAATGTGACAGTTATTCTAACATCTTTGGTGCGAATTGGAATTCGGTAAGGAGGACACGTTGCATCCTTGAGTTGCATGTTCTGTTAAGACGAAAAACCATCATCTAAATGTGACATCTGTCATTCTGAGCACCTTGGGTGGACACCCTAATCAGGTTACGCATCCAATGCATATGGGTCCAGGACATTACTCTAATGTCTGTTCAATGAAAATGCTGCCGGTCAAATGTCCGGCTCCACATTTTCCTATAGGAAACCGTGGTGTGTGTGTGTGTGTGTGTGTGTCCTGCTGTTCACTCACACTCTTCATCTATCACTCCACACCTTATAGCTCAGAGTGCTGCTAAGACACACAGACCATACTACTGAGAACACACACATATCATATACAAAAGTCCAAAAACACTCCTTTAGCTAAAACCTGCATTGTAAGCTGTATAGTAACTGTATCTAACGGGGTATGGTTTTAGCCATCGTAAATCCCTCTTACCCCAATTCCTACTCTTTCCAAGCCTTTTTCCTCAAGTTAAAAGAGAAAGCGATAGCTAGTTACTGTATTTGTGGGCTTTCATGGCCATGCCTCAATCATATGACTTCCCAGACTCTGAAATGGTGCCATGGTATACAGGGCTTTGAGGTAAATCACTATCTCTCTCCCCTAGTCAGTGCCCAGTCAGAGCCCAGTCTGCTGAGCACTATGGTCGGCTGGCTCTCTGCTGCCTCCTGGGTGACTAATAAATCTTGTTAAATTGTGCTGAGAAGCGTGTTGAGAACGTTATACCTTCTTGCGATCTCTGGTGTGTCTGTGTTTCAGAGGGGTACGGTGTGTGTGTGTGAGTGTGTGTACTAGGGCGGTGTCAACCTTTGTCCTATTGTGATTATATACTCACAAAACGTTGTGATATATGATAATATCGCCTGCTATTGACCGACCAAATTGGTTGGTTAAAAATAGCGCAAAATCGCATGCTACAACTGGACGAATCATTATGAAAGATAATGTTGTTGAAACCTTGGACAGAGGCTAAGTATTTTATAATATTCCTTTCTGGTGGAGTTTCAGCAGGTTTGTGTGTGTCAGGCTATGTCTGTTTGGCGCCCAGACGATGGAGCAAAGTGACAGTCAACTGATGAGGAACGGCCTGTCTTGCCATAGCGAGTTATAAATCATTGGCTGGATAGAAGCAAAGCATCTTCAGAACTGGATAATGATTGCTTTATTTGCCTCATTGTCCTCTCTTAATATAGTCATTTTCATAGCCTATCGAAGAGAGAGAGAGAATTATATTTTCTGCGCAGAGCCAGTCGAGTTCAAATAGGCTGTCAATCATTGTCGATAGATAATTCTATCGTAATACCCTAGTGTGTACCTGCCTGTGTGTCCGTATCCGTGACGTGTGTGTGCATTTCAGGGAGCCTATGCATTCACTGCGAGGGAGTGGGTAGTGATGTCAGTTATGCAAATATGTCCGCTAAACTCTTCAACCCTTGCAGGAGTTAATGGTAAAGCAGTTCCCTTAAATTGCCATTAGCCCTTACTTCCTCAGACAGAGGATGAGAGAGGCTTCATCCCAAATGTCACCCCATTCCTTAAATAGTGCACTCTTTTGAACAGAGCCCTATGTACCATGGTCAAAAGTAGTGCACTAAATAGAGTGGGTGACATTGGGACACATATAGGATCCCCGCTGTTACTGAGTCAGTCCTAAAGCTCTGAAGCTAGCTGTCCTTCAGCTTCTCGGTAATTGGTGAAGCCAGGCAGCGGATTCACATGGAGAGGAAGGGGGAAACGTGTTGGCAGATTGCATTGGCAGCAATTACAGAATCTCCCAACCCAGAGACATGAATCTACTGATTTAATATCGACTGCCTTTGTATGCCATGTCTGTCTAATGGCTGAGCCTGTACTGTTTCTTCTTTACTACCTAGCTGTCACCATACCCACGTCAGACAGCTACTGTACAACATTAGAGTTACAGTTTGTCTCAAAGGGCATCAAATTCCCTATGCAGTATACTACCTTTGACCAGGGCCCAAAGTAGTCCACTATACAGGGAATAGGGTGCCATTTGAGATGCAGACAAGTCTCCTCATCCTTAGCTCAACACCTCAGCACTTCCAGGAACCACGATAGATGCCTTTTACACACTGTAGTGTAAAGTTACCCTTTCAACAAAATGTCCTCCCTTTCATTAGGAGCAAGCGCCAGGGTGACCAGTTGAGAACACTGCATATTCATTTCAGAACACTCAAGAGAAAGGAAATGTTCTCAGAACAAAAGCAGTCAAAATTCGAACAGCAAAACTTTAATCTCAGCATGAAAGTTCTCTCTCACTGTACATTTATGTAAGTACCAATATGATATCCAGTTGCAACAGATTACAGTTCCAAGTTGTTTCTGTGTGTTATTGTTGCTCTTCAAATGCAGTAGAAAACGTGTAGAGCATTTATATTACCCATAATATCATGTCTATTGTCTTGATGTGTGGGGGGGGGAGGCATAATTAGGATATTCAGATCGAATGTTGAACATACATCACCATTCATTATTGTTTCATTACCTTGGTTCGTACATATGCGTGGCCAAAAGTTTTGAGAATGACACAAATATTAATTTTCACAAAGTCTGCTGCCTCAGTTTGTATGATGGCAATTTGCATATACTCCAGAATGTTATGAAGAGTGATCAGATGAATTGCAATTAATTGCAAAGTCCCTCTTTGCCATGCAAAGGAACTGAATCCCCAAAAACATTTCCACTGCATTTCAGCCCTGCCACAAAAGGACTAGCTGACATCTAGTCGGTGATTCTCTCGTTAACACAGGTGTGAGTGTTGACGAGGACAAGGCTGGAGATCACTCTTTCATGCTGATTGTGTTCGAAAAACAGACTGAGCTTCAAAAGGAGGGTGGTGCTTGGAATCTTTGTTCTTCCTCTGTCATCCATGGTTACCTGCAAGGAAACACGTGCCGTCATCATTGCTTTGCACAAAAAGGGCTTCACAGGCAAGGATATTGCTGCCAGTGAGATTGCACCTAAATCAACCTTTTATCGGATCATCAAGAACTTCAAGGAGAGCGGTTCAATAGTTGTGAAGAAGGCTTCAGGGCGCCCAAGAAAGTCCAGCAAGCGCCAGGACCGTCTCCTAAAGTTGATTCAGCTGCGGGATCGGGGCACCACCAGTACAGAGCTTGCTCATGAATGGCAGCAGGCAGGTGTGAGTGCATCTGCACGCACAGTGAGGCGAAGACTTTTGGAGGATGGCCTGGTGCCAAGAAGGGCAGCAAAGAAGTCACTTCTCTTCAGGAAAAACATCAGAGACAGACTGATATTCTGCAAAAAGGTACAGGGATTCGACTGCTGAGGACTGGGGTAAAGTCATTTTCTCTGATTAATCCGCTTTCCGCTTGTTTGGGGCATCCGGAAAAAAGCTTGTCCGGAGAAGACAAGGTGAGCGCTACCATCAGTCCTGTGTCATGCCAACAGTAAAGCATCCTGAGACCATTCATGTGTGGGGTTGCTTCTCAGCCAAGGGAGTGGGCTCACTCAAAATGTTGCCTAAGAATACAGCCATGAATAAAGAATGGTACCAACACATCCTCCGAGAGCAACTTCTCCCAACCATCCAGGAACAGTTTGGTGACGAACAATGCCTTTTCCAGCATGATGGAGCACCTTGCCATAAGGCAAAAGTGATAACTAAGTGGCTCGGGGAACAAAACATTGATATTTTGGGTCCATGGCCAGGAAACTCCCCAGACCTTAGTCCCATTGAGAACTTGTGGTCAATTCTCAAGAGGCAGGTGGACAAACAAAAACCCACAAATTCTGACAAACTCCAAGCATTGATTACGCAAGAATGGGCTGCCATCAGTCAGGATGTGGCCCAGAAGTGAATTGACAGCATGCCAGGGCGGATTGCAGAGGTCTTGAAAAAGAAGGGTCAACACTGCAAATATTGACTCTTTGCGTCAACTTCATGTAATTGTCAATAAAAGCCTTTGACACTTATGAAATGCTTATAATTATACTTCAGTATTCCATAGTAACATCTGACAAAGATATCTAAAGACACTGAGGCAGCAGACTTTGTGAAAATGTATATTTGTGTCATTCTCAAAACTTTTGGCCACGACTGTACATGTTCATGGCCACCATACACAACAGCTATGAAACTACTCTACATTTATTGCATTTTTCACGAACAATACAATAGACATGTACAGTCTATTTCTGTCTGGTTGCTTTTCTTTTGTACACACAACAGAGACAATTACCAATTAACAACTGAGAAGTCCCGTGTCGTTGATCTACTCTCACAGTGTACTTAATCTCAGAGAAAACGCCCTATTTTTTTAACGGATTTGAGCAGATTCTACTGTGGCCGCAACAGAACCTCCAAAGCAAATGTAAGTGGAGACATTTGCCACAACAACAGGCATCAGAGATTATGGAGTTGTTTGCTCTTTTCCTCATGGAGTGTGGTGCCGTCTGTAGATTCCATTAATGCTATTCTTTTGGCTAATTTCCTAAAAACCCTTGTCAGAAAAATGGCCTTTCTGTGGCTTTACCGGTACCCATCTTTACCTCTCCATCTCCTGTAATTAGGGTAAATGAGACATGGAACCAGAGTTACTGACCTTCATTGGGTAAAGAACACTGTCCTCCACAAACACTGGGAATAACCAAAAACAGACTTCTCAAATGTATGGGTGGTCAGCACTACGTCTTGATTGTTTTGTAACTGAACACAAGCAGAATAACATTCTGACCATAGCTTTCTGAATGAAGATACACCATTAGCACAGAGTTACCAGGTTGTCATTGTTCTCACATACACTTCAAACTACTTTGTTTTGGTGATGACAGCAGCCATAACCACCTAGTTTCCATGTCTTTTCTGTCCACAAGGGGGCATGTTTTTCATGTGGGCAAAAGACTAAAGGCCATTCTTCTAACACTCTAGCGAGACCATACTCCATTTTAGTTAACAATCCCAGGAATGTTCTAAATAACCTTTTTCAATCTCTATACCTTTGCTTTCAATACAACCAGAGATAATCACAACAGAGATAATCACAACCTTGACTAATGCAGAGAAACAATCAAGGTCCCCCACACACCCTTGCGCACGCGGACACACACACACACACACACACACACACACGCACACATGCACACACGCACACACACAGGAAGAATATGAGATTCGTTTTGTGTGTCTCTGTGCTGTGAGGAGATTCCCATAGGGATAGTGCGGTGGTAGAGACAGTCAGTGGGCATGGGGATGTGATGTCATTAGGTCCAGATGCTGCTGCTTGAAGGACTGAGCACTTGAAAGGTTCAATATTATTATTCTGGAGCAGGACACATCAAAATGACGCTGTCCATCTGGAGCGGAGATAATGTAATCAGCAGTGGGTCATTGGTCATCACAGACAGCCCAGCCATCGGGTTTACCAACATCCTGTGATGTCATCATCATCATCACACTAACACTCAAGAGACCAGAGAGAGAGAGAAGATGAGCCGATTGATAAGACAGACAATCAGCTTCACCTCATAACAACATCCAGCCTTTAAGATCACCCTAATTATGCAAATGACCCGTGGAATATAGATTTATTGATGAAATATTGAATGTCTGTCTGTCTCTGTGATCCAATGTATTCATTTAAAACCCGTGAGGTTAATGGTTTTAATTTGTCTATTCCATTACCTGTACATTTTTATAAGCTACCCCCACCCACCCAAACAGTACACACACACATACTCACACACACACACCCATGCACTGACGCATGCGCGCACATACACCACACACGGACACACACCAAGGAAAACCTATTTGCAGAAGCGTTAAATATTCAGCACCTGCCCTGTTCTCCATATGTCTTTGATCAGACACAGATACTATGCTACTCTCTCATCTTACAACTTCAAACCAGAACGTATGTAAAAACTCAGCTATATAACCTGTTCTGTTGCAAAAACCTCAGTCTCGCCCACACTAGTACGTTATTTTACTCTTGCAAATTGCTGTCATCTCCCTTACGCAAACAAAATGGTGATAAGTAATTTTAAAATGCAGATGGGTGAATTATGAAAAACATATCAGCATCAGGCCTATTAGCCAACTCCTTGCAAGTGTCAATGTAAAATGTTGTTTATTTCCAAAGCCTCCATTATAACTTAGTGCATGATCTGCTTATTGCACAAATCCCCGTTGGTAATTTGTAGAGTGATATTCTTGCAGCATATTCCCCTGGTAGTTAGTCAACTCCCCCTAAGAACTTCTTGGCCTCCTCCAGGCATATCGCTGCAGGCCTTAGGGAGCTAGAGCAATATAACCAACATGAAGCAATCTGGAGGCTAGAGGAAGGTACAGTAGCCAAGATGTATTTTTATAATACGTTTTTTTTTTAGTTTTGAGGAATAGACAGATTCCCAGAATGCAGTGCACTCGACCAGTCACCTGAAGCTCCTTAGACCTGAGAATCTATTTTCTATTTTCTAACATGGAAGATATGTATATGCTGCATTAGCGAAGGCATCGGCTATGGAGCAAAGTTTGTGATATAGGTCAACGTGGCACCAAAACAAACCCAGGAGGAAAGCAACCATACTATCCAAACAAACTGCACCAGGAAACTAACCTAAAGAGTGCTGCTCAATCAAAATCACGCAAGCAATTAAAGTGTGCATGCGAAAATGTTAAGGAATTCAATAGCATAGCCTATACCCGAATTTACCTTTTCAAAATGAATACTCTAAAAGCCACACATATAATTCATACATTATGAATGAGGGCTCGCTTGAGGAGACATAGGCTACTTTGAAAACTTCAGGCAACTCCAGGAGCATATAATCGTGACCTGGCACGTGCGCTACGCTACACCGTGTCACTCAAAGTGCAACTGTACAGACAGAGAATTTCATATTTTCATCAGCGCGTGTAACCTATTCTACAGTAGCCTTTACCTGCATCGATATCCGTAGCTTAACCATTTCGCGAACATTTCATGTAGCACCAATAAACAACGAATAATACATACAAAAGAAAATGTAAACAATTACATTGTCACACGTTTATCACTCCACATGATGTGTTGACTTGTGGTGCCATCACAATGCTACTGTACTCTACTGTACATCTGATCTGACGCAGTCAAATTAATAAACACACATGTATCCCACGTTGTAGCTGAGACAGAATATTATCCAAAATTGTGGTCTATAGTAAATGAAACCCAAAAGTTGACGCAGAGGACAATAGTGGTCAGTGATGTCTAATACATTGCACATCGAGTGATATTTCAAGCAACTTCCAGGCTAAAGTTAAGTCGCCTATACTGACCCTCATTTATGAATCACCTAGGCTATAGGTCTGTAGTCGGAAGTATTGAACATACAACCGTACCTGGAAATCAATTAATGCGCAACGTTCAATAAATACACCAATAACCTCTAGGTCTTAATGGACACTGGACTCGGTAGTTTTCAAACCATAGCCTTATTTATCGGGAACACCTTTCATTCTGCCAGAAAACACAAAGCGAGATAGCACTGTATATACAAAAAAAAGTTAATTTGATCGCTTCACTCACCTTCCACGGAAGTTCTTATTCTGTTGGAGAAATCCTACGATAGCGAAGTGGCGAGTGTTGAGATGAGGGCGAAGTGTATCCGTTCGTTCACTGCAGCAGTTCCAAAAGCGCTTCAAGGCTGTTCCTCAACTGCGCTTCACTGTTTCGCGCAGGCAGCATCACTTCTCTGTGTGGATGTCCGTAGCTGAAATAAAAGGGACTGGGCCTCCGATTGGCTGCCATTCTCAAGTCCCCGATGCAGGGCAGGGGAGAAATCGGCCGACAGAAAATAATGAACAGATTGACGCGCGGAGGAAGCAGGTTTGAAATAACTAGGGATGTAGGCTAGTTCAACGGAGTGATGGAGAAATTGATATATTATTCCCAGCGCAATTTGAAAACCGCAGCATGAAAGGAAGACGACTAGAACCTTTGTGGTTGCAAATAATAGGCCTAAAGAAATGCCCAAATATATTGACGTATATGCCAATTAATAGCCTGTAAGAATAGGGTAGGATACTGTTTGTATGCCTTTTTGTAAGTATTCAGCATGTAAACCTTAAAGTGTGGATAGTATAGAAAAATTAAAACACAACAAAATTAAAAAATCTACAGTGTGCAAAATACAATCAAACATCTAGTTTGTGGTTGATTTACTAAACTATAGGGAGTACTATATACAACATCACAAACAGTAGACCTATGAGAGTTGTTCCATCCCAAGGGTTAATGTCGTTATGGCTGCTGTTAGTTGCATGAGTTCAGTTTCTAGAACTTCCCCAAGCATCCACTTTGGAGCTATCCTCCCAACCAAGCATCAAACCCCTTGCCTAGCGCTTCCCCATTCACTGAGCCAGAAGGATTTATACATTTGAATGCGGCCCTTGACCAAATCATTGCAACTGAATGGGCTTGGATAGCCTCAGTGTTTATTTTGACTCATTTTCTGTCTTTCACACACACACACACACACACACACACACACACACACACACACACACACACACACACACACACACACACACACACACACAGTGGAATGATCCAGAAACAAAACTGAAATCTATAAGTTAACCTGAAATACATCATATAACACCACAAAGATCAATGGCACAACATTGTGAGAAAACACAAAGGAGTCAGGCACCAAAAAGAGCCATATCTGGGATATCATAGTCATTTTAGAGAATATCAGATACACTGTTGCTCTGTGAACTCTCTGGGGAAATAAAACAGCAAATGTTTTGCATCTGGCTGGTGGGAAAACTCTGTGGTATAAATCTTCTCACTGTCGTAATGGTGCATTTTCTGCATTAATTGTGCCAAACGTTTATGCTTTTTCTGTCACAACGAAATTGTGAATTATGCCTATATCTGGTTTCAGTGAATGTCGAAAAGTAGTTATTTATTGGAGCTAAGAATTAGTTACACATGAGAGCCCTTTCCTGCAGTCAAATGACCTTGTAGCCCCATGGGTGGAATGTTAATAATATTATTCATAATTTCATAATTAATAAACATTATTTAAAAAATATATAAAAACATTTGTGTTTCTATGTCAAGTGGTTTTGTTACATTTCAGTCTTCTGTGATTTATATATATATATATATATATATTATATATATATATATATATATATATATATATATATATATATATATATATAAAAGGGCAATATTGGTATGCAAACTCAATTTAATACATTTCAACTTTATATCTGACATGGTACAGATTTTTTCTTTTTTTTAAAGCCCATAAACATGTGTGTGAGGTGTATACTTTTATTTCAAAGTAGATTTGTTTAAGACTACCAAGAAACACCCTGCGTGACCCTGATTTTAGCCCACTGCAGTAAAAGGTTAAAGCAATGTGCTTGAACGATCTATGGATTCTAAGGTCAGTAATAAGGCTAATCAAATTATCCATCTTGTGACCTCAGTATATTTAATGCAAAGTATTTTTACATTTCAGCCTATATCATGACCCTTGACCCAAATGGGAAGCGTACCAAATGGCATCCTATTCCCTAGGGTTCTGGTCAAAAGTAGTGCACTATAGGGATGCCATTGAGACGCAACCAATTGGCCATTTGATTCACATTTCACTAGAATGCTGACCACGCTGATGGACCCCTCTCTGACACCAGTGTTATAATAGCCATGGCCAGCACAATTCCTCCTGACTAGGTGGAAAACCTGAATATTCAGAGAAAGATGGAAATGTACTGAACAAACCTCTTAACACAACATACAAAGTGTTGGTCTCATGTTTCCTGAGCTGAAATAGAAGATCCAAGAAATATGTGGCCAAACATGACTCCAACACAATCATTAAGCTTGCTGACAACACAACAGCCTATAGAGAGGAGGTCAGAGATCTGGCAGTGTGGTGCCAGGACAACAAACTCTCTCTCAGTGTGAGTAAGACCAAGGAGCTGATTGTGGACTATAGGAAGAGGAGGGCTGAACAGGCCCCCATTCTCATCGATGGGGCTGCAGTGGAGCAGGTTGAGAGCTTCAAGTTCCTTGGTGTCCACATCACCAACAAACTATCATGGTCCAAACACACTAAGACAGTTGTGAAGAGGGCATGACAAAGCCTAATCCCCCTCAGGAGACAGAAAATATTTGGCATGGGTCACCAGATCCTCAAAAAAGTTCTACAGCTGCACTATCGAGAGCATGATTACTGGTTGCATCACCGCCTGGTATGGCAGCAACTGCTGGGTATCTGACCGTAAGGCACTACAGAGGGTAGTGTGTATGGCCCAGTACATCACTGGGGCCAAGCTTCCTGACATCCAGGACCTATATACTAGGCGGTGTCAGAGGAAGGCCCAAAAAATTGTCAAAGACTCCAGTCACCCAAGTTATAGACTGTTTTCTCTGCTACCACACGGCAAGCGGTACTGGAGCGCCAAGTCTAGGACATAAAATTCTCCTTAACAGCTTCCACACCCAAGCCATAAGACTGCTGAACAACTAAGCAAATGGCCATGACTAATTACATTGACCGCCCCCTCCTTTGTTTTTACACTGCTGCTACTCGCTGTTTTTCTATCTATGCATAGTCACTTTACAAATTACCTCCACTAACCTGTACACCCGCACATTGACTCGGTACTGGGACCCCCTGTATATAGCCTTGTTTGCTTTATGCTTTTCTTTTCAATACACTTCTTTGCACTGACCAAGTTCCCCAATTTTTTATTTCTACAAGTTTGTGGTTTATGCAAGTTTGTTACAGCATCATGTAACCATTGTATCAATAATACAACCCAGACAGTATACATTGAGACAAAGGTGGACTTCACAGGTAGAGGGTTTATTTTAGATGGGTGAGAGCATCATATTAGAGTGGGAGATAGAGGTATACACTTTACAACAACACAGTGAACCTTGGTAAAGTACAACAACAAAAAAACGTTTTTGGTTTTGAAAGCATCATAAATCATAGTCCTAGTGGCAGGCAGCGACCCAATAGTGTTGTGAGGGCACATGGAGTCTACTATCCTCCTTCCTCCCCTGTCCCCTGGCTACGTCTACTTCCCAAATAGCACCCTATTCCCTACTTAGTGCACAACTTTGGACCAGGGCCCATATGTCTACTGCTGCTAGGCTACAGAAAGTGGAACGGCCATGTCGGACAAAACATGTTGGCTCTTTCTTTTAACACTGATCTCCTCTTTGGTGTGCACGTGGCCATTCAGCGAGCAAAAAACACACGGTACAAACAGGCACATCATCCTTTGTGGCAGAAAAACAATCTATCCACAAATAGCTTATCATCCATCATCATCATATATTTGGGTCCTAGAAAAGCACAACAAAAAAAACGAGTGCATTGTTGTTTCTAAGGTCACTGCTGAAATTAATTGATGTAGTGAAGAGAAGCAATGACACAAACAACTACAGGTTCTCATTTTTGTTTCAGTGTGTGTGCGCGTGTGTGCATGTTTGCGTGCGTATGTGTGTGTTTACTTGAGAAAATAAAGAGAACCAATAGAGATATATTCATGTAATTTTTTAAGTGAAGGTCTGTGTACAATCGTAAAAATAAAGGTGCAAGTTGGAACCAAATAAGGTTCTTAAGAGCGATGCCGTAGGCAAACCATTTAAGGGTCTCTGAAGAACCATACATGGGATGGTTCTTTCAAGAACCATACAAAAATAAACCAACTGAAACTTTCGGCCCTCCAGGACCGGAATTAATTAGCCCTGCTGTAGGGTTTTAAGCCTTATATGCATATTTCCCAAGGTGCCTTTTGAGTTATTTTTTTGTCACCAGTACCATCCATGACTCTGTTTGCTAGGGACAAAGATATGACTCTTATATTCATTATTTCTATTCCTGTGGCTGTCACCAAGAGATATCATAAGTGAATATGGTGTCATTAAAGTTAAATCATTTAAGACAATGAAATACATATTTCATAAGGCCTTCTTTTAAGGGCCTTGTTTCACACTAATAAAGTGTCCTGAAAAGCATATTTTACAGGGCACATCAGGCCTGCAAGTCACATTATGCTGGTTTGCAAAGTGATGTGTAATTTTTTGGGAATCCAGCAAGTGGAGATATCCAAGATTTGGAATTTTATTCACTTGCAGCCTGCATCAAAAATGACTGCTAGGTTTGAGAAGACTAAGATATGAGACTACCTTCAACATCTTAACTGGAACAACCATTTCAGTAGCGTGTGCAATAAATCAAAGTAACAGATTGGAATAGTTTACAAAAATGTTAATTATTCATATTTGATCAGCATAAGATTAATTAATCAATCAATGTACATGCAAAAATATAGATCTCGAAAAATGATAATGACGGGCAAGGTTTTGGTTAAAGGCTGGTTATTAACACCAACACTGGGGTTATTTTACACCACTGAGTGTTAATTTAGCTCTTTGCAGTGTTAATTTAACTATTGAATCAACACTAGAAATGTTACATTGAAAAAACAACACTAGTTATCACTGGTGAATTTGCTGTGTGCTATGAAAGGGACACATCTGCAGGCTTCCATACATTTCAAGAACCTACTAGAATTCTGATTAACTGTAGATGCCACGTCAAGAAGCCCACACTTAACTCAATGGTTCTTTACCAGGCAAGAGTTATCCACGGAACCTTAAGAGCTGAGGAAGAACCATTTAAGAACCTTTTATTTTTTTCATTGTAGCCTGATGATCAGAATGAACAACAGTTTGAGGCCAGGGCCAGGCTGGGTTGGGCCTTGTTTTGATTTAGATGCCTCCGGGGGATAAGACCAGAGGGAGTGGGCCTGGGCCTTTCTCCACTCTGGAGAAGAGAGGAGGGGAGAGGGGAAGAGAAGATGGAGAGCATCCAAAGCTAGGCTCAGTCCCTCTCCTCTCCTCTTCAGTCCTCTCATCCCACTGTTGTTGCTGTTGACATGGGCCATCAGAGGGAGGGCGTTTTTAATGTACAGTCTCATTCACTGTGTAAGGGATTAGTCATGTGCTCCTCCACAGATGGACTGAGAGTGGCCCCTATTACTAAATCCTCCAATGATGCTGTTGTATAGTCATCTGGAAGGGTTTTTTCAAGGCTTCAACACTAGTGGACGGACATGAACTACTGGCATGACACACTAATCTGCCTGTTACAAAAGTAAAAAACCAACAAGATGAATTGAAAAGTGGTTGAAGGGAGAGAGGAGAAAACATGGTTTCCCCTTTTCCCCGGCTGCATACTTTAGTTCCTATTAGCAACATCATTCAGAGCAGTTTTTCTGATGATAATTTGGAAATCTGGGGTTGGCGCTGCTAATCCAGCAGCATTACACTTTGCCGAGGGATTACTGAGTGACAACTTCAAGTGAAACGAAAGATGTAAGGGCCTCTTAAGCCGTGTTCCTATTAAAAGCCACAGTACGATGTGACACCGTAGCAGGCTTCATTGCCAACTAGTTGTGGATATATACCCACACAGATAAACGCTCCAGTGCTCGCTCACAGGGATTTTTTCATCTTTTACATTTATTTTTTAGGAGGTTGAGGGTTTTCTTTGAAGCTCCAACCCATCAACCTCTCTGCCATCTGTAGTATGGAGAGGGGAGTCTTTTAATGCCAAAGGTATGCTGCTTTATCCCGGCCCAGACTCCCAGCCAACAGAGTTAGTTAAATGAGGTTCTGCTCGCCTTAAACCCGCTCAAATAAGGTGTTTATAGCATTTTTAATCCCTTGCTTTTAACAAAATCGCAAAAGTTGTATATTCTTTCAAGGATGCTGGTTGCTGCATAGCATAGCGAGATGTTTGTGAATACTTTGTGGTACATCACCTCATGATTGAATCATTTTAGAATTTCCCAATCCTATCCACTCTCTCTCCTCTAAAAAGGAGGAAGTGAGAAGAAAAATAACCTTCCCTTATACCCTCTCAAGTGTTTTGTTGCACTCAGGTTACTATCAAAGTAGATTGATTCTGACATTTGATATAATAAAAAAACACAAAAGGGAGTGAGGAGAGGAGAAAAAAAAGGAATGTTGTTTTCTTCTGCCTCGACCTGGAAATGCAGCCAGTTGAAGACACATCACTTTACTTTCCCGTACATCTGTTGAGTGTATGTGTATGTGTGTGGGGTTCCCCCAGGAAAGAGCCAAAGTAACTGCTCAATCCCAGGTAATTAACTTAGGGCATCTCTGGGAACACTGTGGCACAATACACACACACACACACACACACACACACACACACACACACACACACACACACACACACACACACACACACACACACACACACACACACACACACACACACACACACACACACACACACACACACACACACACACAGCAATCCTTTAAGCACGACACTCCATTAGTCATATCTCACGAAGCCTTGCAAATGGCAGGCAGGACAAACAGAGGGAGGATCTTAGGTCTGTGGCAGTAGTACCAGGAGGGAGAGAAGACTTGCCCGTATGAAGTTATCACACTTGAATGTTGTTTATAAAAAGTTGCGTAGAGGTCAGTTTCAAACTATGAAATTGAATCTGATTGAAGTGTGCAGAGACTCCTTTTTCTCTCTGCTTGAAGAATGTCAGTAGTAGAATCCCACTAGATTAGTTTTACTGAGTAACACAGGATGTAAACCTACTGTACCAGGTATTCCCGTTTTTTTTGTCAAATATACTGTGAAACCATGTGTTTTTGGAACACTTCACATGTGATGAATTTTCACATGAAGTTTCACATGTGGATTTTCATGTGTGATCAATTTTCACGTGAATATGTTGATACATGTGATGCCCTGCAAACGCAAGTTGGTCATTAGGATACACACACAAACAGTGTTTTTAACACACAGTGTTTTCAACTTATATATTTGACTATATTTTGTATGATTATACAATAATTATTATTCTACATGTCCTTACCTGGGATTTGTACTCAGAACTTCATGGTTCATACCGTAGCATTCCAACTTTCCTGCCTGTGTCAATGACTGATTTCATTTCTATTCCTACACATTGGACTTAAATAAAGTAAATCTCAGCTTTGTTAAAAATACACTCAGGAAAAACTATTATATTTTTCATAGTGATTCAGGAGTAAAATTTAAACAGAATAATATGCCTCACCAACATTAGACAACTGTACAGAAAACCACTCAAATAACTGAAAAAATTACATTAAATCAATGATGAAAATGTAGTCAGATTAACTGATATTAAAATATAACTGTAATGGCACTTATTTTGCTAAGTGTAAATCCCATCATACTGAAAAGTCAGTACTAAGTGATTATGTCAAATGTAATCATATTCTCATTAATTAAAGCTTTTTTACAATATTTTAACTGAACAGCGTACAATTTACAGTGGGGTCCGAAATTAGAACGTTACAAAGGGTAAAGATCATAACCTCAAGACATGATAACCTATCACCATTACCAAATATAGTGGGAGGTTAGCATGTCTTGGGGGTATGATCTTTGAACCGCTGTTAATTTATCACTCATCATTATTCACGATTCGTTCAGGATAATCCGTAATCATGGTAGCTAGCATCCACATTGATGTAGAAGTTTTCTAAAAACATATTATATCATTACTTACAATAAAAGTGACTCCGAAATGACACAATACATTATTTACCATTTATTTCTATTGGGCACAAAATGATCTGAAACACAACCTAAACGAACAGGAAAAGCATCCAACAAGTTTGTAGTCACAAACTTGATGTAGTCGTTGCATTCTGGGAATATGGGACCAAATACTATACTTCTGACTACTTTATTTATAAGAATCTTTAGGGGTGTCAATAATATTGACTTTTTGAGAAAAAAAAGATTACTTGTTAAACAAAATCTCTTTCTCTTAACAATTGTGTTAGTATAAAATAATATAATTTCCCCATCTTTTTGAATATACAATATAGCTCAGTATTTTATTTATTTATTTTACACAGTCATTATTACACAGTCATTACTTAAGGTTCCGTGGATAACTCTTGCCTGGTAAAGAACCATTGAGTTAAGTGTGGGCTTCTTGACGTGGCATCTATAGTTCTTCAGAATTCTGAAAGGTTCGTGAAATGTATGGAAGCCTGTAGTTATGTGAAATATTTGTTCCAGTTTAGATGTTTAAAGTAGTTTAATATCTTAGTCTTCCCAACCCTGGCCGTCATTCTGAATGCAGGTTACGGAGGTATAGAAATTCAAATGTTGGATATCCTCACTTGGGCTAGATTCCAATAGGAATTACACATCACTTTGCAAGCCAGCATAATGTGACTTTCAAGCCTGATGTGGCCTGTAAACTATGAGTTTCAAGTCATTGTATTAGGGTTAAACTAGGCCCTCAAAAGTAGATCTTATAAAATATGTGTTGTATTTGCTTAAATAATTACATTTTAATGAAAACATAAACACATTGGATCTCGATTGGTGAAGGCCACAGGACTGCAAATGAATGAATGCAACAACCATGTCTCTTTCACAGGTTTTTTTTCAGTGTACTGTATGCTTGGCAGTTAATGAGGGACGAAAAGGGGCTGCGTCCCAAATGGCACCCTATTCCCTAATAGTACATACTGTAACTGTTGACCAGGGCTGATAGTGCTCTGGTCAAATGTAGTGTTCAATATAGGGAATATGATGCCATTTTGGACACAGTCAAGGATTGTAGTTCTCTGGCTATGCAGCAGTACAACCCAGAGGTTGTACAATACTTTGCCCGTCTAAATAAAATATTTTAATATTGATAACTTATTTGACAGAGATGCGCGCTAACAGAAAAACGCATCAATCTTAGGTAAAGCATCTGAGCGAGTGAAACAGCTCCCCTCGGTCTCAGTATGTGTAGCCAATGTATCTGATACTGTCTGGACAAAAAGAGTATTTTTGTCCAGACAACATCAGACACATGGGCTACATATAGTAAGACAGAGGTGCGCTGTTTCGCTCACTCAGATGCTTTCTCCAGTGAGATTGTTTCGGCCATTTGCAAAATGAAGGAAAGTTGAAGGGTTCACAGTGCACTGTTCAGATGCTGAAATAATTATGCGAAAGTAACCTACTTTTTGAAGTGATTTGTTTGAAAGTCAGATGAAAACATCATGACTGGTTGTGTTAATGCAATAACCCTCATTACTGACTGGGGTCATTTTGTATCATTGCCCAAACGGGGTTAATTCTTCAAATTTTTCAGGACTTTGTCAATCAACTTGTTCTTAATAAAACTAAATGATTGTTTAGTATTTCTGTATACAATTTATTTTATAAAAACAAATCTAGTCCTTTGGGGTCATTTTGACCCCACCCAAAAACGCCTAATTCCACCTATAGTAATTTTATAGATAGATTCAAATAAAATTCCTATGTTTCTCTGGAGACACAATTAAAAGTGATCTATGCCACCAGAGGGTGGAGGTGGACCTGTATCAGTGATTTTGACCAGATAGATGGATCATCTGCAGAGATATATGTGTTGTCCCGTGTGGCTCAGTTGGTAGAGCATGGCGCTTGCAACGCCAGGGTTGTGGGTTCATTCCCCACAGGGGGACCAGGATGAATATGTATGAACTTTCCAATTTGTAAGTCGCTCTGGATAAGAGCGTCTGCTAAATGTAAATATATCTTCTCATTGTACTTTTCTATACCACGTATCGTATTACTGTGTACAAAACCAAAATGACATTATCGCTGTGCATATAACAAAATCTCCCAGTGGTATAAATACTTGATAGAACTTTGGCCAGGTCGCAGTTGTAAATGAGAACTTGTTCTCAACTGGCCTACCTGGTTAAATAAAATAAAAACTGCAAACAGAACTCTGTTACACTCCAAATCTACATAGAGAGCTGTATTGGTGTGTATTCTCCGAAAAGTAGTTATTCTAGGGCAAATCTAAAAGTATTTACTTGACTACAGGTTTCTCCAGAGACATAATATTAAGTTCTATATACCACCAGAGGGTGGAGGGGGATCTGTATCAGCGATGGTTATAAGTAGGTATGATCATGTACAAAATAAAATGACCTTGCATAAATGCCTAGTTGCAGTCAAAACAACTCATAGAAGACAGTCAGTGGTATGAATACTTGGTAATACTGTTATACAGAAACCAGCTACCCTCTATATCACAAGGCACTCCTTAAAATATGTTAATGAGCCAGACACACTTTCCCCGCCCACAACATTTTCCCACAATACACCATAATGATTCTGTAAAACACATTTATATTTTACTGTGCATTCTACAGTGTTTTTACTGTTGAAATTACAGAAACGTCTTACAGTTTGGGGTGTCTACTCTAAAGAGCCCAAAGCGGGCAGCCAGCACCCATCTCTCACACACACACACACACACACACACACACACACACACACACACACACACACACACACACACACACACACACACACACACACACACACACACACACACACACACACACACACACATCACCATCAAAGTGGATACTCAATCAATCAATCAAGTTTATTTTATATAGCCCTTCGTACATCAGCTAATATCTCGAAGTGCTGTACAGAAACCCAGCCTAAAACCCCAAACAGCTAGTAATGCAGGTGTAGAAGCACGGGTGTAGATTCATGGGCTATGTGGTTGAATCCTTTGTGTGTGTGTGTGGAATGTGTATCCTCTCTCTTGCTAGAGCAGAGCAACAGACTGTGTCTGGGCTGACAGATCGGCAGAGGAAGGCAGGGCTGTGTATTGGCCAGGCTCTATCAGAACAACCACAGGCTACTTTCTTACTGTCTCCACCCTCACTTACTATTAATACGGCCACCTGGAACAGCAGTGGAATACTTAGGCATGAGGGGTTTGTGTGTGTGTGTGTGTGTGTGTGTGTGTGTGTGTGTGTGTGTGTGTGTGTGTGTGTGTGTGTGTGTGTGTGTGTGTGTGTGTGCGTGTGCGTGTGCGTGTGCGTGTGCGTGTGTACGTACCTTACAGGGATTTCTACTTCAGTTCTTCTATGGCAATGATCATATACTGTACACTGTAGAGATAGACCTATATGATTTGACAGTGCCAAACTCTATTTGATACCTTAGGCTTGGCCTAAAGTGCCCGCCATGTAAATATCAGTGCCAAATCTTAAACATGTTTCATTTTATTTGACAGTCTTCCTCTCTAAACCATGTTCTAAAATGTCCAAGGAAATACAAGACTTTTCTGTACATTGCTAGAGTCCAATTAGAAACCACAGTAGGAGCCAGTAGAAACCACATAAGCAGGACTACATTTAGAAGCAGTTAACAATCAAAAGTTGAACGAACAGAGTTCACCTTAGTACAAGTTAAAGGTGAACTGTTTCACCTTCTGATAATTCTACTTGGACAGATGAAGAATGATGACGAGACCAAGGTAATAAACTTTTCACCTCTCTTCATCCCTGACAGGTAGACAGGTACCTACCCCTCCTCCTCCCTCCATTCTCCACACCTCTACACCTGTCAGCTAACCGTTTCCCAAATGCCACCTCCAATTACTTTAGATATTACTAATGATTACACATTGTGTGAAAATGCTAATCTAAGTGAGAGGGAATGATGACAAAGAGCTGCGAGTCAGTCATACCATGACTAATGATGTCTGGAATTAAGCGGTGCACTTTCCATGGGTGTCTTGGAGTGGCAACGATTGATTGCGTCCCAAATAGAACCCTATTCCCTAGATAATGCATTACTTTTGACCAGAGCCCTATGGACTCTGGTCAAAAGTAGTGCACTATATAGGGAATACGATGCCATTTGAGATTCAGACATTTTAATTACACCTCCTTTCTGTCTAACTGCTGGGTGACCTTTTGTCAAGACCTGGACAGAAGTCAATTATTATGATGGTATGCTATCTCCATTTCTCATAGGGTAGTAGAACACCTGCAGATAGGTCAGTTATATAGAAATGGCAAATTGTCAAAGGTCATTAGAAGACTAATTAGCAGGCTGGAAAGTTAGAGATCAACAATGTCCAAATGCATTATTGATAATATTGCATGAGTTATTTATTTGATACCTTCTCATTAAATTGTGTCTTTATACATGCAATTAATGTTAGCGAAAATATTCTAAGTACTAACATACTTAACTAAAGCACATAGGGTTGGTTTCCTTGACACAGTTTGTCTAGTCCTGGACTAAAATGCTAAATCACCTGAGAAGCTGTGTCTTGGAAACCGCCCCACAGTGATTCATATTGGAGTGATCAAGCACTATTTTTTTTAAATGTTATTTCATGACATCTAAGGAGAATTATGATGAATACATGCACCCTGTGTCTGCCGTGGCCTAAACCACCACCCACCCCACAGATGCATTCAACTGCTGTTTCTACCAGGAAGTACTCGTTGGAGTCTATTTGTCTTTAGTAATTACGATTAAAAATATATACTCTCTGTAATTATCACTTGGCCATCCACCTAGCGCCCGACATTAGAGTCAAGCCAATCATGTTAAGTTAACATGAACACAAATCCACTTTAAAGGGGGTTGATTATTTAGGTCTGGCCAGATCAAACAGACAGGAGAATGAGAGACCCCATCTGTGGCCATGACATCATCGGAACCCTGCAGGAGAGGGGGATGAAGGGGGGAAGATGGAGATTGAGGAGAGGAGAGGGGGGAAATATGGTCATGGCCCATTCCCAAGGTTCAGCAAGGTTGTCATGCCTGGCAAGTGTCCCAAATAGCACAGTACTCCCTATGTAGTGCACTATACAGGGAATACAGTCATGGCCCCTTCCCGAGGTCCAACAGAGGAACCATGCCAGGTCTGCCACAGGGCCCACGAAGCCAGCGGCACACATGCACACGCACGCAACTGTCACACCCTGATCTGTTTCACCTGTCGTTGTGCTTGTCTCCACCCCCCTCCAGGTGTTGCCCGTCTTCCCCATTATCCCCAGTGTATTTATACCTGTGTTCTTTGTTTGTCTGTTGCCAGTTCGTCTTGTCTCATCAAGCATACCAGCGGTTTTCCCATTTTTTCCTCTAGTCCCTGTTTTCCCGGTTTTGACCATTCCGCCTGCCCTGACCCTGAGCCTGTACCTTTTGGACTCTGCTCTAGATTACTGACCTCTGCCTGCCCAAGACCTGACGTTTGCCTTCCCCGTTTTTGTAATAAACTTTTGTTACTTCGAACTGTCTGCATCTGGGTCTTCTGAGCCGTGATACGCATCTACACAGACACATGTGCAAAGTAGTGTCACATGGGTTTAATTTGATAAATGGAAGAGGGGAAGAAAATGAGAGGGAAGGGAGAGTTGGTAGGACAGAAGTAAACTATTTACACATCAAGAGAGCAATCAGGATATTTTGCTAGTTGGTGTTGTGTATGGCCTAAATACACTACATGTGGAGACCTGCTCGGCCAACATTTCATTCCAAAATAATGGGCATTAATAAGGAGTTGGTCCTTCTTTCCGGCTGTAACAGCCGCCTCTCTTCTGGGAAGGTTTCCACTAGATGTTGAAACATTGTTGCGTGAACTTACTTCCATTCAGCCACAAGAGCATTAGTGAGGTTGGGCACTGATGTTGGGCGATTAGGCCTGGCTCACAGTCGACATTCCAATTCATCCCAAAGGTGTTCGATGGAGTTGAGGTCAGGGCTCTGTGAAGGCCAGTCAAGTTCTTCCACACCGATCTCAACAAGCCATTTCTGTATGGACCTGGCTTTGTGCACGGGGACATTGTCATGCTGAAACAGGAAAGGGCCTTCCCCAAACAGTTGCCACAAAGTTGGAAGCACAGAGTCATTGAGAATGTCATTGTATGGTGTAGTGTTAAGATTTCCCTTCATTGGAACTAAGGGGCCAGGCCCGAACCATGAAAAACAGCCCCAGACCATTATTCCTCCTCCTCCACCAAACTTTACAGTTGGCACTATGCATTGGGGCAGATTCGTCCGTCGGACTGCCAGATGGTGAAGCGTGCTTCATCACTCCAGAGAACGCGTTTCCACTGCTCAAGAGTCCAATGGCAGCGAGCTTTACACCACTAAAGCCGACGCTTGGCATTGCATCTGGTGATCTTAGGCTTTTGTGCGGCTGCTCTACCATGGAAACCCATTTCATGAAGTTCCTGACGAACAGTTATTGTGCAGAACAGTTATTGTGCTGACGTTGCTTCCAGAGGCAGTTTAGAACTTGGTAACAGGGTTGAAGTCACTAAGCTCCTCAGTAAGGCCATTCTACTGCCAATGTGTGTCTATGGAGATTGCATGGCTGTGAACTCGATTTTTTTCTACACCGGTCAGCAACGGGTGTGGCTGAAATTGACGGATTCACAAATTTGAAGGGGTGTCCACATACTTTTGTATATACAGTATAGTGTATTTATGAGTGTTGTGCCTGTGTTTAAGCTCTGTCACATAGTAATACATAGTAATGGGTCTCTCTCTCTGTGTCCGAAAGCCACAAGGCTGAAGAAACTAATTTGAAATTAAACTTTTCCCCCATAGACATATTCTACATATTCTAAGTTATAAAAAATACAGTTGAGCAAACATAATTATCTTCATGACTCAGTTCTGAATTGATATCAAAACACAGTGTGAATAAATCTGTTTTAGTTAGTGGACGCACTCTACTCTATCTCCACTTAGACTAAATATAGCTTGAGTACAGAGGTTTTCCAGCCAAAGAGATACACTTTTACACAAATAAAAGACATTGCAGTCCCTCTCGGAGATGAGACTGTGTACTGTAGTTCTGTAGTCAGGAGTTGCAGTACTATCCATCAATACACTGCACTGATACATGCACACTCCTCTCCTCTCTAACACTTCCTCTGCATTGTTGAAATCCACCTCACTGCAGTCCTATCTGGGCTTTTATCTCGGCGACATGTCTTGGCACTGACGTCTACATGAAAGTCTTCTCTGGGCATATTCTGCAGTGATAGGGAATCTTACTGCTCAGGAGAAAGAAGAGAGGGGGGATCCCACTGAAAAGGAAGGAGACCTCATCTGTTGAGTCTGCCTAGTGTGGCACACTGCCTAATTCTAAACCACTTCTCACACTGCAGTGAGTGAAAGGTAGGTTGTGTCTGAAATTGCACCCTATTTCCTAATAGTGCACTATTTTTGACCAGAGCACTATGGGCCCTGTTCAAAAGTAGTGCACTGTTCAAAAGCAATGCACTATATAGGGAATAAGGTGTTTTTTGGGACGCGATCGTAGAGTAGAAGGATATGAGCAGCTGAGATATGTCCTCTGATTCATCGTGGCTAGAGTGTCCGTGGGTATTAGCACCAACACATTTCCCCATGAACGCCGTGATACTCGTAAGAGTCCAAGGGGAGGTGATAACTACTTTATTTACTATTCAAATGCTATATTTGTTTTGTGTGAAATAAAAACAAGCATTAGGCCAAAATAAGCAAAGTTGTGAAAGCCTTTATGAATGATGAATGAGACATTTTTTTACATTAGAGATGGGGCTGAAGTAAAAAGGCTGCTTACAAAGTACTTTAATAACTGAAACTTTCACCTCATTTATCTTAAACAAACATCTAATAAATGCTAATTGTTGACAATTGGTGCAGAATTAATCTGGCAACATGTCTGCGTGAATAAATTGTATCATTACTACCTCAGATTTGCACTGGGAGAGCAGTACTTACACTGAACTGCATTCAGTTCATTCAATGTGTAAGCCCCAAATGGCACCCTATTCCCTATTATAGTGCACTACTTTTGACCGAGACCCATATGGCTATGGTCTAAAGTAGTGCACTGTTTAGGGAGCAGGGTGCCATTTGGGATGCATTCAATGTCTTCTTTTCTGTCCTGCTACTTCAGCAGGCATGTTAAACTGCATGTGCATCACGTTTGGCTATTTTAATTCCAGATGTTATTCATATAAATACAACAGCAACACATGCATGGAACCCTTAAAAAATGTACGTTGAATGAACACACATCACGCAACGGTGACTTACAAAACCTCAATGTCAATATTGTAACTGTCTTCCTTTGTGTGTCACCGCGGCATGAGAAAAGGAGAAACGGAGGACAGAATCTGCCTGTCATTTTCAGGTAGGGCTATTGAAGCGGAACATATTCCTTTTGACCTACATAGGAGCTCTGGCAAAGAGGAAGGTTAACGCTCCAACACCTCGCTACCACAGTCATGTGATCATTAGTGTCCGTCCATACGCTGCGGCTGCTGCTGAGTGCTTTCATGCCAGGTCTCTGGTGAAATCGTGCGGAGAGATGTATGGGGCAGCCCATTTTTCAAGGCTTGTGCCAAAGTGCCTATTTTATGCAATGGATGACCCCCTCACTTTGTCCCCTGTGTCTCTTTGTCTCTCTCTCTCTTGCTCTCTGTTTCCCTCTCTATCTCATTCTCTCCCTCCATCTCTCTCTCTCTCCAGCTGTATAGATGTGAGACGTGAAGATGGGAAATTGGAGCAGGGTCATGGCTGGAGCATCAACATCTCTCCTTTCATCATCACCACACTGAGAAATAAAGGTTTAGATTTGTTCTTAAAGGTGTACAACCACTTGTGTGGTACCATATAAGGTCATCTTTTGTACGCTATACTGTATATACAAAAGTATGTGCACACCCCGTGAAATTAGTGGATTTGTCTATTTCAGCCACACCGTTTGCTAACAGGTGTATAAAATCAAACACACAACCATGCAATCTCCATAGACAAACATTGGAAGTAGAATGGCTTTACTGAAGAGCTCAGTGACTTTTTCACTGACTTTCTCACATGTCAGTTTGTAAAATTTCTGCCCTGCTAGAGCTGCCTCGGTCAACTGTAAATGCTGTTATTGTAAAGTGGAAACGTCTAGGAGCAACAAGCTCACAGTACGGGACCACCATCTGTCCTTGGTTGCAACACTCACTACCGAGTTCCAAACTGCCTCTGGAAGCAACGTCAGCACAATAACTGTTCGTCAGGAGCTTCATGAAATAGGTTTCCATGGCCAAGCAGCCGCACACAAACCTAGGATCATCATGCACAATGCCAAGCGTTGACTGGAGTGGTGTAAAGCTCACCGCCATTGGACTCAGGAGCTGTGGTAACGCATTCTCTGGAGTGATGAATCACACTTCACCATCGGGCAGTCCGACGGACAAATCTGGGTTAGGCAGATGCCAGGAGAACGCTACCTGCCCCAATGCATATTGCCAACTGTAAAGTTTGGTGGAGGGGGAATAATGGTCTGGGGCTGTTTTTCAAGGTTCGGGCTTGGCCCCTTAGTTCCAGTTAAGCGGAATCTTAATGATACAGCATACAATGACATTCTAGACAATTCTGTGCATCCAACTTTGTGTTAACAGTTTGGGGAAGGTCCATTCCTGTTTCAGCATGACAATGCCCCCGTGCACAAAGCGAGGTCCATACAGAAATCAGTGCTCAACCTCACTAATGCTCTTGTGGCTGAATGAAAGCAAGTCACTGTAGTGTTCCAACATCTAGTGGAAAGCTTTCCCAGAAGAGTGGCGGATGTTATAGCAGCGAAGGGGGAACAACTCCGTATTAATGACCATGATTTTGGAATGAAATGTTCGACAAGCAGGTGTCCACATAGTTTTGGTCATGTAGTGTATCAGTGTTTCATTTTTCATTATTATGGCTAGCTAGGTGTTCAGCCAGCATGGAACAAAAGGGGTGAAGGGGTCGTTCAAAACTCTGACGCAGTTGTCAAGTCAACACATGCTCTGAACCGCATCACAATCGACATGAGAAACAAGAGATGTATACAAATAAAATTATATCATTGATCAAATCAAATTTTATTAGTCACATGCGATGAATACAACAGTGAAATGCTTACTTATGAGCTCCTAACCAACAATGCAGTTAAAAAAAAATACAGATAAGAATAAGAGATAAAAGTAACAAGTAATTAAAGAGCAGCAGTAAAATAACAATAGTGAGAGTATATACAGGGGGGTACCGATACAGAGTCAATGTGCGGAGGCACCGGTTAGTTGAGGTAGTATGTACATGTAGGTAGAGTTATTAAAGTGACTATGCATAGATGACAACAGAGAGTAGCAGTGGTGTAAAGAGGGGGAGGGGGGGGGCAATGCAAACATTCTGAGTAGCCATTTGACTAGAAGTTCAGGAGTCTTATGGCTTGGGGGTTGAAGCCTCTTGGACCTAGACTTGGCGCTCCGGTACCGCTTGCCGTGCGGTAGAAGAGAGAACAGTCTATGACTAGGGTGGCTGGAGTCTCTGACAATTTTTAGGGCCTTCTTCTGACACCGCCTGGTATAGAGGTCCTGGATGGCAGGAAGCTTGGCCCCAGTGATGTACTGGGCCGTTCACATGACCCTCTCTAGTGCCTTGCGGTCAGAGGCCGAGCAGTTGCCATACCATGCTGTCGATGGTGCAGCTGTAGAACCTTTTGAGGATCTGAGGACCCATGCCAAATCTTTTCAGTCTCCTGATGGGGGAATAGGTTTTGTCGTGCCCTCTTCATGACTGTCTTGGTGTGCTTGGACCATGTTAGTTTGTTGGTGATGTGGACACCAAGGAACTTCAAGCTCTCAACCTGCTCCACTGCAGCCCCGTCGATGAGAATGGGGGCGTGCTCAGTCCTCTTTTTCCTGTAGTCCACAATTATCTGCTTTGTCTTGATCACGTTGAGGGAGAGATTGTTGTCCTGGCACCACACGACCAGGTCTCTGGCCTCCTCCCTATAGGCTGTCTCATCTTGTTGGTGATCAGGACTACCACTGTTTTGTCATCTGCAAATTTAATGATGGTGTTGGAGTCGTGCCTGGCCGTGCAGTCATGAGTGAACAGGGAGTACCTGAGGGGACTGAGCACGCACCCCTGAGGGGCCCCTGTGTTGAGGATCAGCGTGGCGGATGTGTTGTTACCTATCCTTACCAACTGGGGGCGGCCCGTCAGGAGGTCCAGGATCCAGTTGCAGAGGGAGATGTTTAGTCCTAGGGAACTTAGCTTATTGATGAGATTTGAGGACACTATGGTTTTGAACGCTGAGCTGTAGTCAATGAATAGCATTCTCACACACAGTTGAAGTCGGAAGTTTACATACACTTAGATTGGAGTCATTAAAAATCTTTTTTCAACCACTCCACAAATTTCTTGTTAACAAACTATAGTTTTGGCAAGTCTGTTAGGACATCTACTTCGTGCATGACACAAGTAATTTTTCCAACAATTGTTTACAGACAGATTATTTCACTTATAATTCAATGTATCACAATTCAAGTGGGTCAGAAGTTTACATATACTAAGTTGACTGTGCAGTTAAAAACCTTTTCTCAATAGGGGGGCGCCATTTCGACTTTGTAAAAAAACGTTCCCAAATTAAACTGCCTCGTACTCAATTCTTGCTCGTACAATATGCATATTATTATTACTATTGGATAGAAAACACTCTCTAGTTTCTAAAACCGTTTGAATTATATCTGTGAGTAAAACAGAACTCATTTTGTAGCAAACTTCCTGTTAGGAAGTGAGAAATCTGAAATCGGGCACTCTGTTCCAGGGTCAGTTTATTAATTTGCATGTAATCTATGGGTCGACATGCACTGCATACGCCTTCCCCTAGATGTCAGTAAGCAGTGAGAATTGGAATGGGGTGTCTAGGTAGATCTGAGGCCGTACAAAAGCTCTTGGAACCGGTTGTGCAGTCTTTTCAACGTTCGTCATGACGCAAGACAGACCTCAGGATTGCATTCTGAAAAGCTCTCGTTATAGGCGTTAGATATATCCGGCTCTGATTTTATTCGATATAGGTGTTAAAAACATCATAATGTAGTTATTTTAAACCGAGTTATATCAGTTTATATCAGTATATTGCGATTTTCGGTATTTTATTTGTGCTGCGTTATGGTGAGTTGGACACATCTTCGCCACATGGCTAATATTTGCTGCTAATTCCAAAGTTGAAGACGACAATCTACAACCGAGCAACGATTATTCTGGACAAAGGACAACTTGCACAAGATTCTGACGGAAGCTCATCAAATAGTAAGAACTATTTATGATGTTAATTCGTTGTTCTGTTGAAAAATGTTAAACTATTATTCCGCCATTAATTTCGGTGCGGTCTCGCTTTAACCTTTTCTCAATAGGGGGTGCTGTTTTCACTTTGTAAAAATTTCGTTCCCAAATTAAACTGCCTCGTACTCAATTCTTGCTCGTACAATATGCATATTATTATTACTATTGGATAGAAAACACTCTCTAGTTTCTAAAACCGTTTGAATTATATCTGTGAGTAAAACAGAACTCAAGTTGGAGCAAACTTCCTGTCAGGAAGTGAGAAATCTGAAATCAGGCAGTCTGTTCTAGGGTCAGTTTATTAATTTGCATGTATTCTATTGGTCGACATGCACTGCATACGCCTTCCCCTAGATGTCAGCAAGTAGTGAGAATTGGAATGGAGTTGCTAGGCAGATCTGAGGCCATATAAAGGGTCTGGGTACGTGGGGTACACTCTTTTCAACATTCGCCATGACGCAAGACAGACCTCAGGATGGCGTTCTGGAAAGCTCTCGTTATAGGCCTTAGATATATCCGGCTCTGATTTTATTCGATATAGGTGTTAAAGACATCATAATGTAGTTATTTTAAACCGAGTTATATCAGTTTATATCAGTATATTGCGATTTTCGGATATTTCTTTGTGCTGCGTTATAGTGAGTTGGGCACGTCTTCGCCACATGGCTAATGTTTACTGCTAATTCCAAAGTTGAAGGCGACAATCTACAACCGAGCAACGATTCTTCTGGACAAAGGACAACTTGCCCAAGATTCTGATGGAAGCTCATCAAAAAGTAAGAACTATTTATGATGTTAATTCGTTGTTCTGTTGAAAAATGTCAAACTACTATTCCGCCGTTCATTTCGGTGCGGTCTCGCTTTAACGCACGCTGTATGTCGTAGTAACGTTAATTTTAAAAATCTAACACAGCGGTTGCATTAAGAACTAATGTATCTTTCATTTGCTGTCCAACCTGTATTTTTTAGTCAAGTTTATGATTAGTTATTGATTAGATTAGGTGCCTCTCCCAAGATTTCTCCCGACATTTTGTTTGCATTTTGGCTACTATTCATATTGTATAACCACGATTTGTGCCGCTAAATATGCACATTTTCGAACAAACCATATATGTATTGTGTAATTTGATGTTATAGGACTGTCATCTGAAGAAGTTTGAGAAGGTTAGTGAATAATTTTATATCTTTTGCTGGTTTATTCGTTATCGCTACTGTTGGCTTGAATCAATGCTGTTGTGTGGTTGGCTATTGTAGTAAGCTAATATAATGCTATATTGTGTTTTCGCTGTAAAACACTTAAAAAATCTGAAATATTGGCTGGATTCACAAGATCTTTGTCTTTCATTTGCTGTACACTGTGTATTTTTCATAAATGTTTTATGATGAGTATTTAGGTAATTCACATTGGTCTCTGTAGTTATTCTAGCTGCTTTGGTGAGATTTTGTGATGGTGGCTGCAATGTAAAACTATGATTTATACCTGAAATATGCACATTTTTCGAACAAAACATATGCTATACAATAAATATGTTATCACACTGTCATCTGATGAAGTTGTTTCTTGGTTAGTGACTATTTATATCTTTATTTGGTCGAATTTGTGATAGCTACCTATGCAGTAAAAAAATGGTGGGAAAAAAAAGTTGAGTATTTTGCTATCGTGGTTAGCTAATAGAAATACATATTGTGTCTTCCCTGTAAAACATTTTAAAAATCAGAAATGATGGCTGGATTCACAAGATGTGTATCTTTCATCTGGTGTCTTGGACTTGTGATTTCATGATATTTAGATGCTAGTATTTACTTGTGGCGCTATGCTAGGCTATGCTAGTCAGCTTTTTTACTGATGAGGGTGCTCCCGGATCCGGGATGAGTACCAAGTAAAAGTTAAACAGATTGGGAAATTCCAGAAAATGATGTCATGGCTTTAGAAGCTTCTGATAGGCTAATTGACATCATTTGAGTAATTTGGAGGTGTACCTCTGGATGTATTTCAAGGCCTACCGTCAAACTCAGTGCCTCTTTGCTTGACATCATGGGAAAATCAAAAGAAATCAGCCAACTTTCACAAGTCTGGTTCATCCTTGGGAGCAATTCCCAAACACCTGAAGGTACCGCTTTCATTTGTACAAACAATAGTACGCAAGTATAAACACCATGAGACCACGCAGCCATCATACCGCACAGGAAGGAGATGCGTTCTCTCTCCTAGAGATTAACCTCTAACACCTCCCAAACCCGGATCCGGGATCCCCCCCATCAAAAAAGCTGACTAGCATAGCCTAGCCTAAAGCCACAGGGATATCATATAATAAAATGTTCATGAAATCACAAGTCCAAGACACCAAATGAAAGATACATATCTTGTGAATCCAGCCATCATTTCTGATTTTTAAAATGTTTTACAGGGAAGACACAATATGTAAATCTATTAGCTAACCACGTTAGCAAAAGACACCACTTTTTTACTCCACCATTTTTTTACTCCATCAGTAGCTATCACAAATTCGACCAAATAAAGATATAAATAGCCACTAACCAAGAAACAACTTCATCAGATGACAGTCTGATAACATATTTATTGTATAGCATATGTTTTGTTAGAAAAATTTGCATATTTCAGGTATAAATCATAGTTTACCATTGCAGCCACCATCACAACTCTCACCAAAGCGAGTAGAATAACTACAGAGACCATCGTGTATTACCTAATTACTCATCATAAAACATTTCTTAAAAATACACAGCGTACAGCAGATGAAAGACACAGATCTTGTGAATCCAGCCAATATTTCAGATTTTCTAAGTGTTTTACAGCGAAAACACAATATAGCGTTATATTAGCTTACCACAATAGCAAACATCACAACAGCATTGATTCAAGGCAAAAATAGCGATAACGTATAAACCACCAAAATATATTAATTTTTTCACTAACCTTCTCAGAATTCTTCAGATGACAGTCCTATAACATCATATTACACAATGCATATAGAGTTTGTTCGAAAATGTGCATATTTAGCGGCACAAATCGTGGTTATACAATGTGATTAGTGGCCAAAAATTCAAGCAATCTGTCCGGCGCCATCTTGGAGAGGCACCTATTCTAATCGAAAACTATTCATAAACTTGACTAAAAAATACAAGTTGGACAGCAAATGAAAGATAAATTAGTTCTTAATGCAATCGCTGTGTTAGATTTTTAAAATTAACGTTACTGCGCAATACAGCGTGCGCCAAAGCGAGACCGCACCATAATTCATGGCGGAATTATTATTTGACATTTGTCAACATAAGTACGAATTAACAGCATAAAGACTGCTTACTATTAGCTGAGCTTCCATCAGAATCTTGGGCAAGGTGTCCTTTCTCCAGAACAATCGTCTTTGGGTTGAAAGATGTCCTCTTCTCCTGTCGAAATAGCAGCTAACGATAGCCACCCACTGGAGAGGTGTCCAACTCGTGAAAGCGCATGACAAAGAAATCCCAGAAAATCGCAATAAACTGCTATAAGTCGGTTTAAATTACTACCTTATGATGTCTTTAACACCTATAACGAATAAAAACATGACCGGAGATATAGAACTACTAAAACGAAAGCGTTTGCAGGACGCCATTGTGATGTCTTCTTGCGCCAGGCGCACCGTTGAAAAGGACGGTACTTCCGTTCCACGGTCTTATATAGGGTCCCAGATTGCGCAATCCACTCAAATTCTCCCCGCTTACTAACATCTAGAGGAAGACGTATGCAGTGCATGTAGCCCGATGGCTTACATGGGGACTTATAAACTGACCTCAGAACAGGGACCTCGATTTCTGAAATCTCACTCCCTGACAGGAAATGTGCTGCAGAATGAGTTCTGTTTCACTCAGAGAAATAATTCAAACGGTTTTAGAAACTAGAGTGTTTTCTATCCAATAGTAATAATAATATGCATATTGTACGAGCAAGAATTGAGTACGAGGCAGTTTAATTTGGGAACTCATTTTTACAAAGTCGAAATGGCGCCCCCATAGGCTCAAGAAGTTAACATACTTTGGTGCGAAATGTGCAAATCAATCCCAGAACAACAGCAAAGGACCTTGTGAAGATGCTGGAGGAAACATGTACAAAAGTATCTATATCCACAGTAAAACGAGTCCTATATTGACATAACCTGAAAGGCCGCTCAGCAAGGAAGAAGCCACTGCTCCAAAATCGCCATAAAAAAGCCAAACTACGGTTTGCAACTGCACATGGGGACAGAGATCGTACTCAAAGATGTCCTCTGGTCTGAAAAAAATACAATTGTTTGGCCATAATGACCATTGTTATGTTTGGAGGAAAAAGCTTCATGTTGTGGAGGTGCTTTGCTGCAGGAGGGACTGGTGCACTTCACAAAATAGATGGCATCGTGAGGAATGGATAATTATGTGGATATATTGAAGTAACATCTTAAGACATTAGCCAGGAAGTTAAAGCTTGGTCACAAATGGGTCTTTCAAATGAACAATGGCTTAAGGACAACAAAGTCAAGGTATTGGAGTGGCCATCACAAAGCCCTGACCTCAATCCTGTAGAAAATGTGTGGGCAGAACTGAAAAAAGAGTGTGCGAGCAAGGAGGCCTACAAACCTAACTCAGTTACACCAGCTCTGTCAGGAGAAATGGGCCAAAATTCACCCAACTTATTGTGGGAATCTTGTGGAAGGCTACCCAAAACGTTTGACCCAAGTTAAACAATTTAACTACCAAATACTAATTGAGTGTATGTAAACGTCTGACCCACCGGGAATGTGATGAAAGAAATAAAAGCTGAACTAAAACATTCTCTCTACTATTATTCTGACATTTCACATTCTTAAAATAAAGTGGTGATCCTAACTGACCTAAGACAGGGAATTTTTACTCGGATTAAATGTCAGGAATTGTGAAAAACTGTGTTTAAATGCATTTGGCTAAGGTGTATGTAAACTTCCGACTTCAACTGTAGGTGTTCCTTTTGTCCAGGTGGGAAAGGGCAGTGTGGAGTGCAAGAGAGATTGCATCATCTGTGGATCTGTTGGGGCGTTATGCAAATTGGAGTGGGTCTAAGGTTTCTGGGATGATGGTGTTGATGTGAGCCATGACCAGCCTTTCAAAGCACTTCATGGATACAGACATGAGTGCTACGGGTCGGTAGTCATTTAGGTAGGTTACCTTAGTGTTCTTGGGTACAGGCACTATGGTGGTCTGTTTAAAACATGTTGGTATTACAGATTTCGGACAGGGAGAGGTTGAAAATGTCGGTAAAGACACTTACCAGTTGGTCAGCGCATGCTCACAGTACACGTTCTGGTAATCTGTTTGGCCCTGCGGCCTTGTGAATGTTGACCTGTTTGAAGGTCTTACTCACTTTGGCCGCGGAGAGCGTGATCACACACTCTTCCGGAACAGCTGGTCCTCTCATGCATGTTTCAGTGTTATTTGCCTCGAAGCAAGCTTAGAAGTAGTTTAGCTCGTCTGGGAAGCTTGTGTCTCTGGGCAGCTCTCGGCTGTGCTTCCCTTTGTAGTCTGTAATGGTTTGCAAGCCCTGCCACATCCGACGAGCGTCAGAGCCGGTGTAATACGATTTGATCTTAGTCCTGTGTTGACGCTTTGCCTGTTTGATGGTTCAGTGGAGGGCATAGCGGGATTTCTTTTAACCTGTTTTCGAGACTGTATTTTGTTCAAAATTTCAGATGACTGACATGCCCAAAGTATACTGCCTGTTACTCAGGCCCAGAAGCTAGGATATGCATAAACTTGGTAGAATTGGATAGAAAACACTCTGAAGTTTCTAAAACTGTTAAAATAATGTCTGAGTATAACAGAACTGATATGGCAGGAGAAAACCCGAGGAAAAGCCATCCGGAATGTTTTTTTTTGAGGTCACAGGCCATTTCAGTGCTAGCCTATGGGAAATACAAATAGATAGGACCCAGATTGCAGTTCCTATGGCTTCCACTAGATTTTTGAAAAATGAGCAAGTAGTTGGAAAAACTACAAGGTGTCTCTCATTAGAAAAGTAGTCTTGTTGGCGCGTGAATGAGGTGTGCGCTCTTCGTTATTTATCTTCCCTATTGAACATACTATTCTCCGTTTTAAATATTATCATTTAGATATTAGAGTAGCTGAGGATTAATTAGAAACATCGTTTGACTTATTTGGACAAACTTTACCGGTAACTTTTTGGATTCGTTTGTATGCATGTTGAACGAGTGGATTACTGAGATCATTGGCGCCAACTAAACAGACTTCTTTGGATATAAAGAAGGACTTTATCGAACAAAACAACCATTCATTGTGTAGCTCGGACCCTTGGGATTGCAAACAGAGGAAGATCTTCGAAGGTAAGTGATTTATTTAATATCTATTTGTGATTTTGTGGCACCAGTGCTGGTTGAAAAAGTATTTTGATGTGGGGCGCTGTCCTCAGATAATCGCATGGTATGCTTTCGCGGTAAAGCCTTTTTGAAATCTGACAACGCGGTTGGATTAAGAAGAAGTTAAGCTTTTAAATGATGTATGACCCTTGTATTTTCATGAATGTTTAATATTACGATTTTTGTATTTTAAATGTTTCGCTCTGCAATTTCACCGGATGTTGTCGTAGGTGTCCTGCTAGCGGTTCATGCGCCCAAACAGGTTTTAAGCTTCCGGGTTAGACTCCACCTCCTTGAAAGCGGCAGCTCTAGCCTTTATCTCAGTGCGGATGCTGCCTGTATACCATGGCTTCTGGTTGGGGTATGTACATATGGTTACTGTGGGGACGATGTCATTGATGCACTTATTGATGAAGCAAATGACTGATGCGGTGTACTCCTCAATGCCATCGGAGGAATCCCTGAACATATTCCAGTCTGTGATAGCAAAACAATGCTGTAGCTTAGCATCTGCTTCATCTGACCACTTTTTTATTGATCTAGTCACTGGTGCTTCCTGCTTGAATTTTTGCTTGTAAGCAGGAATCAGGAGGTTAGAATTATGGTCAGATTTGCCAATTGGAGGGCGGGGGAGAGGTACGAACGCGTCTCTGTGTGTGAAGTATAGGTGGTCCAGAGTTATTTTTCCTCTGGTTGCACATGTAACATGCTGATAGAAATTTGCTAAAATGGATTTAATTTTCCTTGCATTTAAGTCCCCGGCTACTAGGTGAGCATTTTCTTGTTTGCTTATGGCGGAAAACAGCTCATTCAGTGCTGTCTTAGTGCCAGCCTCTGACTGTGGTGGTATGTAAAGAGCTACGAAGAATACAGATGAAAACTCTATCGGTAGGTAGTGTGGTCTACAGCTTATCATGAGATACTCTACCTCTGGCGAGCAATAGCTCGAGACTTCCTTAGATATCATGCACCAGCTGTTATTTACAAAATACATAGTCTTCCGCCCCTTGTCTTACCACACGCCGCTGTTCTAGCCTGCCGGTACATCGTATAACCCGCCAGGTGTATGTTGATATTGTCGTCGTTCAGCCTCGACTGTCAAGCATAAGATGTTACAGTTTTTAATGTCCAGTTGGTCATTTAATATTTTGCGTAACTGGTCGATTTTATTCTCCAAGGATTGCACGTTTGCTTGCAGAATAGAAGGAAGTGGGGGTTTATTCGATTGCCTACGAATTCTCAGAAGGCAGCCCGCACTTCTGCCCCACTTTCTCCGCCTCCTCTTCTCGCAGATCACTGGGATCGGGGACTGTTTCAGAGGAAGCAGTATATCCTTTGCGATGCAATTTCAACGTTGTTTGAGTTGCTTTGTGTATCTCCAAATTTGCTTGAGATGATTTTACTACAACACTGCTCACTGAATCCAAGTTGCTTGACATGCGTTTCAAGAGCTGTCAGTCAAGGAGAGCTAATAAATATAAGCTCCCTTCCCACTCAGCCCGTCTTTTCAAACTTCCTGGTAGTTAGCCGTGAGACAAAAAGTAATTTTCACAATGACTGTTCAGGACATTTAACACTGTTGGTTCTGAAAACTTGTATTAGCATTTGACATGAAAGAGTTTCCCTGTTAAGAGGTTACTGTGAATTTCACAGTAACTTCATGGAAGTTAGTTACCTGGAAGTTGCTGTATATTTAAATACTGAATTGGCAACCTCATAGCCAGTAACTGCTAATAACTCACTGGCAGTAACATACAGGCAGCTTCACTGACAACCTAACTCTCAGTAAGTTATTGTAAAATGTACAGTTACATACTTGCAACTAGCTGCCAGTACTTCCTTGTAGTTGCCTGATTACAAATAAGCTTATGACATTAGGTGACAAGTATTAAAGGTCATGAACAATCATGTTTTTCTTGAAATTGAATGATATTTTAATGAAACCAGATCCATTATGATGACAAAAGTATATATTGCTAGATAGTTACTCTACTGGTGCCAAAATTTGACTGTAGTATGTCAGCAATTATAATAAAAAGTACACTATTCTTCTATGGCAATGATACTAATATGTTTCCCCTTTCATCTGTGACTTGTGTTAGCTACTTACTGGCTAGCTAGGTCTTCAGCCATTATGGAACATTGAGTGTGCAAAGCTGTCATCAAGGCAAAGGGTGGCTACTTTGAAGAATCTCAAATATTTGTTTTACACTTTTTTTGTTACTACTTGATTTCATATGTGTTATTTCATAGTTTTGTTATTGTAAAAATTGTTTTTAAAAAAAGAGAAAAACCCTGGAATGAGTAGGTGTGTCCAATCTTTTGACTGGTACTGTATATAAAAACATCTTGAGTATCTTAATTTCCACAATTAACGAATAATATGTGTAATAATGTATTGGATTGTTACCTATAACCAGGATTGCCATTACAAAAATAACATTTTTGGAAATCAATTATTATTTTAGCAAACAATTATTGTGATTCATCCTGTAGTCCCTAACATCATTACCCCATGGCGACAGATGTCAGATACATATAGTACACACACACACATACCCATACACACTCGATCCCTTTTCCTCACAAACAACCACAAGCTCAGATGTTCAACAGTTGTTCCATCCCCGAGCCCAACTCAAGAAAGGACTTTATGTGTGAATGCATATACAGTTGCAGCTGTTTGAGAAGGCATGTAAAACTGAGCAAAAATTGAGAGATTTGATTAACCAATGTCAAGTCCTAGCTGATGGAGATCAGATACACCCCCTTCAACTGAAACACACACACGCTGGTCCCCCGTTGTGACCATTTTCCCAAGCTTCTCTGTGCAGTCAGACCTTTCATTATTTTGTTCCACCAGGGCCACGCCCAACATTTTTCTCAGCTTTTGAAGCATCTGCATTTACCAAATTATATGTGGTTAAAGTTATATATATTGCCCATACTTGTTGTACATTTTCATATTCCAGATAACATTTTCTTTAAAAAAAAAAAAAAAAAATGCATTTTACATAAATGTCCTTAGTATTTTACAGATAGCACTGGAGATGTGTGTCATGCAGGACTAGGTGGGTGAAGGAATCAGACACAGAAAGTTCCAATTGGGAAAAGTGCTCCTTTACTATAGCACACAAAAAATGAATAAGCCCAAACATACAGGGCGCAGCGAACAACTTGAATAACCCAAAACACAGGGTGCCAAGTAATTAGAAAAATAAATACACCTCTACCTAAAACACACACACATAACATAAAGACAATCCCGCACAAAACAAGGGCGGGTCTACCTACTAAATATAGGGAAGCTCATTACCCGAAAACAGAAACACAGGTGAAACTAATAAGACAAAACAAACAGACAAACGAAAAAGGGATCGGTGGCGGCTAGTAGGACGGTGACGACGACCGCCGAGCACCGCCCGAACAGGCAGGGGAGCCAATTTCGGCGGAAGTCGTGAAAATGTGTGCTCTTCATGGATTAATCCCAGTTTCAAATGTATTTGTATTTGTTAAGGATCCCCATGCTTTGGCAGCAGCTACTCTTCCTGGGGTCCAGCAAAATTAAGGCAGTTACAATTTATTACATGACATTACATTTAATAACACTTTTCACAACACATTGAGTGTGTTCCCTCAGTCAACTACTCTACTATTACATATCTACAATACAAAATCCATGTGTACGTGTGTGTAGAGTGCTTATCATGTGTATGTGTGTCTGTGCCTATGTGTTTGTCTCTTCACAGTCCCCGCTGTTCCATAAGGTGTATTTTTATCTGTTTTTAAATCTGATTATACTGTTTGCATCAGTTACCTGATGTGGAATAGAGTTCCATGTAGCAATGGATCTATGTAGTACTGTGCTGCTCACATAGTCTGTTCTTGATTTGACGCTTGTGAAGAGACCTTTGGTGGCATGTCCTGTGGGGTATGCATGGGTGTCCGAGCTGTGTGCTAGTATTTTTTATTTATTTATATTATTTATTTATTTTAAAATGTTACCCCCTTTTCTCCCCAATTTCGTGCTATCCAATTGTTAGTAATTACTATCTTGTCTCATCGCTACAACTCCCGTACGGGCTCGGGAGAGACGAAGGTCGAAAGCCATGCGTCCTCCGAAACACAACCCAACCAAGCCGCACTGCTTCTTAACACAGCGCGCCTCCAACCCGGAAGCCAGCTGCACCAATGTGTCGGAGGAAACACTGTGCACCTGGCTACCTTCGTTAGTGCCCTAGACCACTGTGCCCTATACTACTGTGCCCTAGACCACTGCGCCACCCGGGAGGCCCTGGTTTCCTTAGCTTTCTTGTTAATAGGAACAATGGTGGCCCTCTTGAAGCATGTGGGAACAGCAGCCCGGGGTAAGGATTGATTGAATATGTCCGTAAACACACCAACCAGCTGGCCTGCGCATGCTCTGAGGACGCGGCTAGGGATGCCGTCTGGGCTGGCAGCCTTGCGATGGTTAACACCTTTAAATGTTTTACTCACATTGGCTGCAGTGACGGAGAGCCCGCAGGTTTTGGTAGCGACTGTATTGTCCTCAAAGCGAGCAAATTAGTTGTTTAGTTTGTCTGGGAGCAAGACATCGTGGTCCGCAACGGGGCTGGTTTTCTTTTTATAGTCCGTGATTGACTGTAGACCCTGCCACATACCTCTCGTGTCTGAGCCATTGAATTGCGACTCTACTTTGTCTCTATACGGACCCTTAGCTTGTTTGATTGAATTGCGGAGGGAAAAGCTACACTGTTTGTATTCGGTCATGTTCCCGGTCGCCTTGTCCTGATTCTAAGCAGTGATTCACGCTTTCAGTTTTGTGTGAATGCTGCCATCAATCCACGGTTTCTGGTTGGGGAAGGTTTTAATAGTCGCTGTGGGTACAACATCACCGATGCACTTGCTAATAAACTCGCTCACCGAATCAGCGTATTCATCAATGTTATTGTCCGATGCTATGCGGAACATATCCCAGTCCATGTGATTGAACCATGCTATTTTTGAGGAGAGTGCACAGTTCTGAACTTGAAAATGTATTAATAAACCAATTAGGCACATCTGGGCAGTCTTGATACAACATTTTGAACAGAAATGCAATGGTTAATTGAATCAGTCTAAAACTTTGTACATACAATGCTGCCATCTAGTGGCCAAAATATAAATTGCACCCAACCTGGAATAATAATGCTCATTATTGCCTTTCTCTTGCATTTCAAAGATGATGCAAAAAATATATATAATATAAACGCATGTTTTTTCTTTGTATTATCTCCTTGCTTCAGGTCCTGAGCTACAGTCAGTTAGATTTGGGTATGTAATTCGTGACGAAAATGGAAGAAAATGGTCAGATCCTTATTATAGCAAATTTCTGCAGCATTTTTAAAGATGTGATCAATACATGTTGATGATTTCATTCCTATGATGTTTATAACTACCCTGGTAGGTTGACTGATAACCTGAACCAGGGTACAGGCACTAGTTACAGTTTGAAGCTTTTTCTTGAGTGGGCAGCTTGATGAAACCGAGCCAATATTTAAATCACCCAGATAATATATCTCTCTGTTGATATCACATACATTATCAAGCATTTCACACATGTTATCAAGATACTGACTGTTAGCACTTGATGGTTTATAGCAGCTTCCCACAAGAATGGTGCTTTGGGTGAGGCAGTTGAACCTGTAGCCATATTACTTCAACAGTATTTAGCATGATGTCGTCTCTAAGCTTTACAGCAATGCGGTTCTGAATATAAACAGCAACACCTCCACCATTGGCATTTTGTATTTTCTGTACATGTTATAACCATGTATTGCTACCACTGTATCATCAAATGTATTATCTAATTGAGTTTCAGGTTTCATACATATCTTAATATGTGCTATTTTTAACATTTTTATAGGATGCTAGATTGTTTGCATTGCTTTACTGGGAAGCTTATCAGAAGTAGACATAATCATATTATTTATATTAGTTCAGGGTGAGTTGCACACAGTGGACTTCCTACTAGGGCACACCACCTCAGTGCTAACAGTATAACTCTGATTTATAGGCATATGATTACTGCATGCAGTGAGCTGTAAGATCATCAAAGACATCCCAGGCAGTTAGAAGGACATAAAATAGGTTACTTACATTGTGTCTTCCAATGCCCCTGGGATAATGTACATTTGCTCAGTGACACAATGGTAAGGATTAACTGAGCTGGGTTTGGGTCATTGGTAAGTCATTGTCTCAACGTAGCCTTATAATACTGTGAAAGGAACCAGGAACCCACATTATTTGGGTGGATCCCATCCTCCTTATAAACAAGCTTTGTTTCCAGAAGGTATCAAAATTGTCAATAAATATTACAGCTACAGAGCTCCAATAGCCATGTAGCCAGTTATGGAGGGCTAGAAGTCTGCTGAAATGTTCAAAGCCACGATTTAGGGTGGGCAAAGGGCCAGATATTATGGGTCGTTTGTTGGTGTCAAGCAGAGACCCAATCACTTCTTTAACTTCTTGCCAATAGGGGGAGCTGTTAGCACTTTTTTTCTTGGTGTTCCCAAATTAAACTGCCTCGTACTCAATTCTTGCTCGTACAATATGCATATTATTATTACTATTGGATAGAAAACACTCTCTAGTTTCTAAAACCGTTTGAATTATATCTGTGGGTGAAACAGAACTCGACTTAGAGCAATTTTCCTATGTGTATGTCAGAATGCAGAATTTTGCTGGCTGTTCTGAGACCTGTGTATTAATTTGCCTGTCCTCTATTGGTTGAGATGCACTGCATACGCCTTCCCCTGGTTGTTAGCGAATAGGGAGACTTGAAATGGAGTTTCTACGCAGTTCAGAAAGTCTATAAATTGATTGGAATCGAGGTGTCCACCCTTTTGGATCTTCGCGCTGACGCAGAGAGGGTCTTGGCATGTCGTTTTTAGAAGCTCTGGTTTTAGCTCCTAGATATATCCGGCTCTGTTTTTATTCGATATAGGCTTTAAAGACATCATAATCTTGTTATTTTAAACCGATTTATATCAGTTTATGTCAGTATATTGCGATTTTCGGGCATTTCATTTTCTGCCGTTGTATTGAGTTGGGTATCTCTCTCTCTCGCATGCCATTGTGTACTGCTAATTGCAACCTGGAAGAAAACATTCTCCAACCCAGCAACGATTCTTTTGGCAAAAGGACACCTTTCCCAAGATTCTGATGGGAGTTCAGCTAATAGTAAGAACTATTTATGCTGATAATTCGTTGTTCTGTTGAAAAAGTAAAATGCATAAGACGCCATTATTTGCCGTGTAGCCTTGCGTTATCGCACCCTGTATTGCACCCTGTATTGCACAGTAAGGTTAATTTTAAAAATGTAATTCAGCGATTGCATTAAGAACTAATTTGTCTTTCAATTGCTGTCCAACCTGTATTTTTTTAGTCAAGTTTATGAATAGTTTTCGATAAGAATAGGTGTCTTTCCAAGATGGCGCCGGACAGATTGCTTGAGTATTTGGACACTATTTTCATTGTATAAGCATGATTTGTGCCGCTAAATATGCACATTTTCGAACAAACTCTATATGCATTGTGTAATATGATGTTACAGGACTGTCATCTGAAGAATTCTGAGAAGGTTAGTGAAAATTAATATTTTTGGTGGTGAATACGTTATCGCTATGTTTGGCTGGAATCAATGCTGTTGTGTGGTTTGCTACTGTGCTAAGCTAATATAACGCTATATTGTGTTTTCGCTGTAAAACACTTAGAAAATCTGAAATATTGTCTGGATTCACAAGATCTGTGTCTTTCAATTGCTGTACGCTGTGTATTTTTAAGAAATGTTTTATGATGAGTAATTAGGTAATACACGTTGCTCTCTGTAGTTATTCTAGTCGAGTTGTGATGGTGGCTGCAATGGTAAACTATGATTTATACCTGAAATATGCACATTTTTCTAACAAAACCTATGCTATACAATAAATATGTTATCAGACTGTCATCTGATGAGGTTGTTTCTTGGTTAGTGGCTATTTATATCTTTATTTGGTCGAATTTGTGATAGCTACTGATGGAGTAAAAAACTGGTGGAGTAAAAAAAATGGTGTCTTTTGCTAACGTGGTTAGCTAATAGATTTACATATTGTGTCTTCCCTGTAAAACATTTTAAAAATCAGAAATGATGGCTTGATTACCAAGATGTGTATCTTTCATCTGGTGTCTTGGACTTGTGATTTAATGATATTTAGATGCTACTATTTACTTGTGACGCTATGCTAGCCTATGCTAGTCAGCTTTTTTACTGGTGGGGGTGCTCCCGGACCCGGGTTTCTGAGGAAGTAGAGGTTAAAATCCATCTTCAGCTGTTGTGAGCTGCCCTTCATAATGTCATTGAATCGCACATAAACTTTTATGGACTCAATTTTCTGATGCAGTGCCTGAGGCATCACTACAGAGTGTTTGACCGGCCGGGATGTTCTTATCCTATCGTGCTCTAGCGACTCCTGGTGTGGGCTGACTTCTGGATTAAGCGAGCAGTGTGTCAAGAAGTAGTGCGGCTTGGCAGTTTCAGAGTACGCATGGCTCTCGGCCTTCGCCTCTCCTGAGTCCGTACAGGAGTTGCAGCGATGGGACAAGACTGTAACTACCAATTGGATATCACGAAATTGGGGAGAAAAAGTGGTAAAAAGTACAACAACAAAAAAATGTTTGGGAGCAGCTTATTGTTGTCCTGTACGTGTGCTTCTGGATTGCACAAAGTTTTAGCTCCGGGGACTGAGACATTTCATTGAACTGCCAAATACAACGGCCGGAGAAGGGGATGGAGAAATCCACCCATTCTTACCCTCACACAATTTGTGGAACCTTTCACGGTCCAACGAGAAGCAGGATAGCATACGCCCGCAGCTCTTGGCGATAGGTCCAGACCTCCCACAGCAGGCAGTGCCCGTCAGATCCAGAGGGAGGGAAAGGAGCCAAACTCAATGACGACACCTCTGCTGGAGTTGGCGTAGTTGGATTCAGTACAGCCTTCGCAGACGCAGGTAGTCCCAGCGATGAAGGCGCAGGTAGTTCAAGCACCAGGGCGTCAAAGCTATTCGTCATGTCAATCTGCTCCGGACCTCTTGCAGACACTCCAGTCCGCTTAGCAGCATGCCGCTGCTTTCGGTTTCCACGACTTGTGACATGGGACCACCCACTGATTAGAACAATCCTCTTGTTGTTCTCTGTCTACTCCACTACAAGAAGGAGGAGGAGAAGCAGATGGAGACGACTTCCTTGGCAGGCAAGTTCCAGGTAGCACAGGCCATTCAGATAGGGACAGATGACAAGGCGGGGATACATCCATCAAGCCCGAGTGGCGTTCAGCCACAGGACTTGAGAATGAGAAAGTTACAATTTGCATTTTCCCCATAAATTTGTGTAGAATAAAAATGTGCATGCTAATGATAGCCATCTCATTCCTGTCATCCTCTGCAAGCAAACAGTTCCCGCATTGGAACTCTGGATTGTCAATATTGTCCCGGACAAGAGCGTAATAAACACAGCTTCTACAGCACCTGAAACGTTTGTTAGCTATTCCAGGTGAAGTGGGTTCCAATGCAACCTAGCTAGCTAGCTAGTAGCAGGTGTTGACACAAACTCTTATGAACAAAATTAAATCAAAATAAATACCATTTCTGAAACAACAGGTTGAGGCTCAGGAGGTATCCAAGTTTGTGACAGGAAATGACGTGAGCAGGCAGATAGCGTGCATGGCGTCATGTGGGTGAGCGATTTGCTGATGTCAAAGTTGTGAACAGAGTGCCCCATAGTGGCGGTTCTGGCCAGCTACTCCAATATTGACACCATCGTCCCTCACGTAGGTTTTAACGCCCTTCACTTTCGGTGATCTGAGGAACTGAGGGAGGATTACAAAAAAGGCCAACACCTTCGCTAGCACAGGGAAGAGAATAATTATCTCTGGGCCCCTCCCGTGCTATCAAACGGGTTTGGAACGTTTCAGCCGATCACTCGTTTCCCTAAACGAGTACCTGAAGAAACTTTGCAATGACAGGAATATCACCTTTTGTGACAACTTTGATTTGCTGTGGGAGCAACCAGCACTTTTTAAAAGAGATGGGATTCACCCTAACCTCATTGGTTCCAGGATTATTTCCAGCAACGATGCAAAACTATTTTAGGTACTGGTGGACAGGGTCTGGTAGTGCTCCAGTAGTCCCTGTCAGAATAAGAGGACTTGAAAAGCATCTCAACTCCCGTAGATAAGGCACAATTATTGTGAGTAATCTAATTTATGTTCCCCTAACTCCGCCTTCTAGTGAGTTCATACAAACTATCAAATCCTACCATTCTGATAGATTGGAGACAGAAAACGTGGTTATAACATTAGTCATTTGGTTGCTGGTTACCTCAAGTGAGATGCCCCAGGAGCAGGGTGGCCCACACTCATTGAACATGGCACTTTTAAATGTTAGAGCAATCACTAGTAAAACCTTTCATGTGAATGACCTCATTACTGAGCGCAAAGTTGATTGCATGTTTCTCACTGAAATATGGATCTCTTATAAAGCCTTCACCCCGGACTACAACTTTTCACACTCTATCAGAGAAGGGAAAGGGGTGGGGGAACAGCCTCATTTGGCAACTTTGGGTACTTTGAGAATCATGCTATAATGTTTATATGTTCAAGCAGAGGGAAAAAACTCTACACCACCTTTACTCTGCACAAAGAGACGCGTACAAACCTCGCAGACCACCATAGTCCCTGAGCCCAAGAACACTAAGGTAACCTGCCTAAATGACTACCGAAAGACTGGTCATGGCTCACATCAATACCATCATCCCAGGAACCCTAGACCCAATCCAATTTGTATCCCGGCCCAACAGATCCACAGATGGTGCAATCTCTATTGCACTCCACACGGCCCTTTCACACCTGGATATAAGGAACACTTATGTGAAAATGCGATTTATTGACTACAGCTCAACGTTCAACACCACAGTGCCCTCAAAGCTCATTACTAAGCTAAGGACCCTGGGACTAAACATTTCCCTCTGCAACTGGATCCTGGACTTCCTGACTGGCCGCCCCCAGGCGGTAAGGGTAGGTAAAAACACATCCGACACGTTGATCCTTAACACGGGGGTCCCTCAGGGGTACGTGCTCTGTCCCCTCCTGTACTCCCTGTTCATTCATGACTGCACGGCCAGGCACAACTCCAAAACCATCATTAAGTTTGCCGGTGAAACAACAGTGGTAGGCCTGATCACCAACAACGACGAGACAGCACGTTGGGAGGAGGTCAGAGACCTGGCCGTGTGGTGCCAGGACAACAACTTCTCCCTCAACGTGATCAAGACTAAGGAGATGATTGTGGACTACAGGAAAAGGAGGACCAAGCATGCCCTTATTCTCATCGACGGGACTGTTGTGGAGCAGGTTGAGAGCTTGAAGTTCCTTGGTGTCCACATCACCAACAAACTAGCATGGTCCAAGCACACCAAGACAGTCGTGAAGAGGGCACGACAAAACCTATTCCACCTCAGGAGACTGAAAAGATTTGGCATCGGTTCTCAGATCCTCAAAAGGTTCTACAGCTGCACCATCGAGAGCATCCTGACTGGTTGCATCACTGCCTGTTATGGCAACTGCTCGGCCTCTGACCGCAAGGCACTACAGAGGGTAGTGCATATGGCCAAGTACATCACTGGGCCCAAGCTTCCTGCCATCCAGGACCTCTATACGGTAGCAGAGACAAATACACCATGACAGCTCAATACACAAGGGGTGGAACAGTGGCAAAGGTACCCACAGGACAAACAGAATAATATTAGTCTGAGGAGAGATTAAATAGTGTATGTGTAGAATAATATAAATGAATGATCTCTAGCGGTTTTTATTTTTTAGATCTCTTTATGGTGATCCTGTGTTATGCTTTTCCTTTGCTGTATCAGCATGTATGTTAAGTTGTTTTAATTGTTGTTATTATAAGCTGTTAGACAATCAGTTCCTTATTCTGTAAGGAAGGCCCAAAAAATGATTAAAGACTCCAGCCACCCTAGCCCTAGACTGTTCTCTCTGCTACCGCACAGCACGCGGTACCGGAGCACCAAGTCTAGGTCCAAGAGGCTTCTAAACAGCTTCTACCCCCTACCCCCAAGCCATAAGACTACTGACCATGTAAATGGCTACCCAGACTACTTGCATTGCCCCCCTCTCCTCTTTTACACTGCTGCTACTCTCTGTTATTATCTATGCATAAGTCACTTTAATAACTCTACCCACATGTACAGTGGGGAGAAGAAATATTTGATACACTGCCGATTTTGCAGGTTTTCCTACTGACAAAGCATGTAGAGGTCTGTAATTTTTTATCATAGGTACACTTCAACTGTGAGAGACGGAATCTAAAACAAAAATCCAGAAAATCACATTGTATGATTTTTAAGTAATTCATTTGCATTTTATTGCATGACATAAGTATTTGATAACCTACCAACCAGTAAGAATTCCGGCTCTCACAGACCTGTGTGTTTTTCTTTAAGAAGCCCTCCTGTTCTCCACTAATTTCCTGTATTAACTGCACCTGTTTGAACTCGTTACCTGTATAAAAGACACCTGTCCACACACTCAATCAAATAGACTCCAACCTCTCCACAATGGCCAAGACCAGAGAGCTGTGTAAGGACATCAGGGATAAAATTGTAGACCTGCACAAGGCTGGGATGGGCTACAGGACAATAGGCAAGTAGCTTGGTGAGAAGGCAACAACTGTTGGCGCAATTATTAGAAAATGGAAGAAGTTCAAGATGACGGTCAATCACCCGCGGTCTGGGGCTCCATGCAAGATCTCACCTCGTGGGGCATCAATGATCATGAGGAAGGTGAGGGATCAGCCCAGAACTACACGGCAGGTTCTGGTCAATGACCTGAAGAGAGCTGGGACCACAGTCTCAAAGAAAACCATTAGTAACGCACTACGCCGTCATGGATTAAAATCCTGCAGGCCATCTGAAGTTTGCCAATGACCATCTGGATGATCCAGAGGAGGAATGGGAGAAGGTCATGTGGTCTGATGAGACAAAAATAGAGCTTTTTGGTCTAAACTCCACTCGCCGTGTTTGGAGGAAGAAGAAGGATGAGTACAACCCCAAGAACACCATCCCAACCGTGAAGCATGGAGGTGGAAACATAATTATTTGGGGATGCTTTTCTGCAAAGGGGACAGAACGACTGCACCGTATTGAGGGGAGGATGAATGGGGCCATGTATCGCGAGATCTTGGCCAACAACCTCCTTCCCTCAGTAAGAGCATTGAAGATGGGTCGTGGCTGGGTCTTCCAGCATGACAACGACCCAAAACACACAGCCAGGGCAACTAAGGAGTGGCTCCGTAAGAAGCATCTCAAGGTCCTGGAGTGGCCTAGCCAGTCTCCAGACCTGAACCCAATAGAACATTTTTGGAGGAGGCTGAAAGTCCGTATTGCCCAGCGACAGGCCCGAAACCTGAAGGATCTGGAGAAGGTCTGTATGGAGGAGTGGGCCAAAATCCCTGCTGCAGTGTGTGCAAACCTGGTCAAGAACTACAGGAAACGTATGATCGCTGTAATTGCAAACAAAGGTTTCTGTACCAAATATTAAGTTCTGCTTTTCTGATGTATCAAATACTCATGGAATAAAATGCAAATTAATTACTTAAAAATCATACAATGTGATTTTCTGGATTTTTGTTTTAGATTCCGTCTCTCACAGTTGAAGTGTACCTATGATAAAAATTACAGACCTCTACATGCTTTGTAAGTAGGAAAACCTGCAAAATCGGCAGTGTATCAAATACTTCTTCTCCCCACTGTATATATTATCTCAATTACCTCGACTAACTGGTGCCCCCGCACATTGACTCTGTACTGGAACCCCCTGTATATAGCCTCGCTATTGTTATTTTACTGCTGCTCTTTAAATTATTTGTCACTTTATTTCTTTTTTTGTTGGTATTTTTCTTAAAACTGCATTGTTGGTTAAGGGCTTGTGAGTAAGCATTTCACTGTAAACCTGTTGTTTTCAGCGAATGTGACAAATAAAATTTGATTTGATTTGACATGTGCCCTAGCCTACCAGATAAAGGCACTATGGAGTTATTTACCCTGGTTGACACAGACATGCTCAGGAAAGTGATCTCACAACTTAAGCCTTCTACCTGCCTTCTTGATCCTATCCCCACCACCTTCTTCAAAACTGTTTTTAATTGCATATCTGAAGAAGTTCAAGCTGTTTTTAATCACTCTCTGTTCACAGGCACTTTCCCATCCACACTAAAAACGTATACGGTGAAACCCCTTCAGAAGAAAAGTAATCTAAATTCTTCAACTCTTAGCAATTTTCAGACAATCTCCAACCTTCCATTCTTCAGCAAAATTCTGGAGAAATTGGTTTTCAAACAGCTAAATTACTTTTTAAGTACCATCTATATATTTAAACATTCCAATCTGGTTTTCGTGCCCACCACAGCACAGAGACAGACTTAGTTAAAGTGGTAAATGATCTTAAAGCTAACACAGATGCCAAAAACCTCTCTGTCCTTGTACTCTTGGATTTAAGTGCTGCGTTCGACACTGTTGACCATGCTGTCCTTCTGGCCTCTCCGGTCCAGGTCTAAATTGGTTTAGTACCTATTTAGCAGGTCGAGTTTGTCACCCTTGGTGAACATAACTTAGAGAAAATAGATATTACAAGTGGTGTTCCACAAGGTTAGTTTTGAGTCCGGTATTGTTCAGTTTATATATGTTACCCCTTGACAACGTTATCAGAAAGCACATTTAATTTCACTGCTACGCAGACGATACACAACTTGAATTTCTGTGTCACCAGAGGATTTTAGCTCGACAGATAAATGATTAGACTGTATTAGTACAGGATCGGCGGGTCCTGTGATTAGCATCCTGTGATTAGCATTCGGTTGGAAGTAACAACAACATTTCCCTGGACATAGACATATCTGATATTGGCAGAAAGCTTAACCTGTTGAGGCCAGAGGGCGCTGTTTTCACTTTGGGGGAAAATCGTGCCCAATTTAAACGGCCTCGTACTCAATTCTTGCTCGTACAATATGCATATTATTATTACTATTGGATAGAAAACACTCTAGTTTCTAAAACCGTTTGAATTATATCTGTGAGTAAAACAGAACTCATTTTGCAGCAAACTTCCTGACAGGAAGTGGAAAATCTGAAATCGATGCTCTGTTCTAGGGCCTGCCTATAAATGTCCTTGATATTTATTAGTATACATGCACTTCATACGTCTTCCACTAGATGTCGACAGGCAGTGAGAGAAGAAATGGAGTGTATAACTTGATCTGGGGTCGAATAAATGCTCTTTGTATGACGTGTCACCAGTTTCCTGTTTTCTGGAGAGCGCGCGAAGGGACCTGGTATTGCCTTCTGAAAGGCTGTCGTTATAGACGACTAATATCTCCGGCTTTGATTTTATTTGATACATGTGACAATATCATCGTAAAGTATGTTTTTTCAATATAGTTTTATTAGATTATTGAAATTTATTCGGGACGTTAGGCGTGTTGCGTTGTGTGCCTTTGTTCAGGAAGGAGAGCTTTGCGCTACTTTGCTAGCTTTCCGTGCTAATTGACTGGAGAAGAGGACATTCTAAAACCAAACAACGATTGTTCTGGACAAAGGACCCCTTGTACAACATTCTGATGGAAGATCATCAAAAGTAGGACCCATTTTATGATGCTATTTCATATATCTGTCGAACATGTTGTACTAGTAGTTTGCGCCCAGATTTTGGGCACGCTCTCGCTATAACTAAGCTGGATGTCGTAATGAAGTTATTTTTACAATTCTAACACGGCGATTGCATTAAGAACTAGTGTATCTATCATTTCCTATACAACATGTATTTTCTAGTAACGTTTATGAATAGTTATTTGGTCAGAATAGTTGAGTGTCATAAAAATATCCGCACATTCTGGGAAAAAGATGCTACGTTAGCACAATGTATAACCACTGATTTCAGCTCTAAATATGCACATTTTCGAACAAAACATAAGTGTATGTATAACCTGATGTTATAGGACTGTCATCTGATGAAGGTTTATGAAGGTTAGTGAAAATTAATATCTTTTGCTGGTTTATTCCCTATCGCTAACGTGCCTATTGCTATCGCTAACGTGCCTTGATGAATGAGTGTGGTAGTGTGGTAGGCTATTGTAGTAAGCTAATATAATGCTATATTGTGTTTTCGCTGTAAAACACTTAAAAAATCGGAAATATTGGCTGGATTCACAAGATGTTTGTCTTTAATTTGCTGTACACCATCGATTTTTCAGAAATGTTTTATGATGGATATTTAGGTATTTGACGTTGGTGTCTGTAATTACTCTGGCTGCTTCAGTGCTATTTCTGACGGTAGCTGTGATGGTAGCTGCAATGTAAAACTGATTTATACCTCAAATATGCACATTTTTCGAACAAAACATAGATTTATTGTATAACATGTTATAAGACTGTCATCTGATGAAGTTGTTTCTTGGTTAGTTTGGTTGGTTCTTGGTTAGTTAGGATGGCTTTGTGCATGCTACCTGTGCTGTGAAAAATGTCTGTCCTTTTTTGTATTTGGTGGTGAGCTAACATAAATATATGTGGTGTTTTCGCTGTAAAACATTTAAAAAAATCGGACATGTTGACTGGATTCACAAGATGTGTATCTTTCATTTGCTGTATTGGACTTGTTAATGTGTGAAAGTTAAATATTTCTCAAAAATATTTTTGGAATTTTGCGCTCTGCCTTTTCAGTGGAATGTGGGAGGAGTTCCGCTAGCGGAACCCCGGTGCCAGACAGGTTAATAAACATAAACCACTGCCAACAGAACAATACATGAAATGGGTCAAACATAACCCGTTAATCACCAGCATACCGTGCACAAGCACTACAAGAAACAATTACGGACAAGGACATGGGGGGAACAGAGGGTTAAATACACAACATGTAATCGATGGAATTGGAACCAGTTGTGATGGAAGATAAGACAAAACCAATGGAAAATGAAAAGTGGATCGGCGATGGCTAGAAGGTTGGTGACGTCGACCGCTGCCCGAACAAGGAGAGGGACCAACTTCGGCGGAAGTTGTGACAGACCCCCCCCTTGATCCAGCCACCATGACCTCAGACTCCTGGAGCAGGCCAGCCACCACCGGCCTGAGGAGAGACACATGGAACGAGGGGTTAATACGGTAATCGGGTGGAAGCTGTAACCTATAAAAAACCTTGTTCACTCTCCTCAGGACTTTAAATGGCCCCACAAACCGCGGACCCAGCTTCCGGCAGGGCAGGCGGAGGGGCAGGTTTCGTGTCGAGAGCCAGACCCGGCCCCGGTCCGAACACCGGGGCCTCACTGCGGTGGCGATCTGTGTTTTCCTTTTGGCGCCTCACGGCCTGCTGAAGGTGAACACGGACAGCTTTCCATGTTTCCTCCGCGCGCCCGAACCAGTTGTCCACCGCAGGAACTTTGGTCTGATTCTGATGCCAAGGCGCTAGAACCGGCTGGTACCCCAGTACGCACTGGAAGGGAGAGAGGTTAGTGGAGGAGTGGCGAAGCAAGTTCTGTGCCAACTCAGCCCAAGGCACGAACACAGCCCACTCCCCCGGCCGGTCCTGGCAATAGGACTGCAAAAACCTGCCCACATCCTGGTTCACTCTCTCCACCTGCCCATTTCTCTCGGGGTCAAACCCTGAAGTAAGGCTGATCGAGACCCCCAGATGTTCCATGAACGCCTTCCAGACCCTAGACGTGAACTGGGGACCCCGATCAGACACTATATCCTCAGGCACCCCGTAGTGCCAGAAGACGTGTGTAAACAAGGCCTCCACAGTCTGTAGGGCCGTAGGGAGACCGGGCAGAGGGACGAGACGACAGGACTTAGAGAAACAATCCACAACAACCAAGATCGCGGTGTTACCCTGTGAGGGTGGAAGATCAGTCAGAAAATCCACCAACAGGTGCAACCACGGCCACAGTGGAACGGATAAGGGGTGTAACTTACCTCTGGGCAGGTGCCTAGGAGCCTTACACTGGGCGCACACCGAGCAGGAGGAAACATAAACCCTCACGTCCTTCGCCAAGGTACGTCACCAGTACCTCCCGCTCAAACAGCGCACTGTCCGACCGATCCCAGGATGACCAGACGAGGGTGACATGTGGGCCCAATAGATCAACCGTTCACAAACAGCAGACGGGACGTACAGACGCCCAGCGGGACACTGGAAGGGAGCGGGCTCTGCACGTAACGCCTGCTCAATGTTCATGTCCAGCTCCCACACTACCGGCGCCACCAGGCAGGAGGCGGGGTGTATGGGAGTGGGATCCACGGGCTGCTCCTCTGTGTCATACAGCCGGGACAATGCGTCTGCCTTCACGTTCTGGGAGCCTGGTCTGTAGGAAAGGGTAAACAAAAAACGGGTGAAAAACATGGCCCACCTTGCCTGGCGAGGGTTCAGACTCCTCGCTGCCCGGATGTACTCCAGATTGCGGTGGTCAGTCTAGATGAGAAAAGGGCGTCTAGCCCCCTCAAGCCAATGTCTCCACGCTTTCAAGGCCTTGACGACAGCCAACAGCTCCCGGTTCCCCACGTCATAGTTTCACTCCGCCGGGCTGAGCTTCTTCGAGTTGAAGGCACAGGTGCGGAGCTTCGGTGGCGTACCCGAGCGCTGAGAGAGCACAGTACCTATCTCAGCCTCGGACGCGTCCACCTCCAATATGAACACCTAAGAGGGATCCGGATGGGCCAGCATGGGAGCCTAGGTAAACAGAGCCCTCAGGTGACTAAAAGCCCTGTCCGCCTCAGCCGATCACTGCAAACGCACCGGGCCCCCCTTCAGCAGTGAGGTAATGGGAACCGCTACCTGACCAAAACCTCGGATAAACCTCCGGTAGTAGTTGGCAAACCCTAAGAACCGCTGCACCTCCTTTACCGTGGTGGGAGTCGGCCAATTACACACGGCTGAAATGCGGTCACTCTCCATCTCCCCCCAGGACCAAGCCTGGCCTGCTGAGGAGTGACGGAGGGGTGCTCTCATCTTATCTACCAACATAGACAGGGCTCTAACTCCTCTAGCTCCACAATGAAATAGGGTGCAGGCCAGCCAGCTTAATGGAGTCTGCCACCTGCACAGTCAGTGTAGTCAGCTCAGCTATCCCCATTGAGACCGTGTCTGTGCCTCGACCTAGGTTGGGCAAAACAAAACATGGCGGTGTTCGCCTTAGCAATCTCACTAGGATAAAGACCTCCTCCATTCCTGCCATTATTGAAAGAGATCGTGATACCTCACATCTCAAAATAGGGCTACTTAATGTTAGATCCCTCACTTCAAACGCAGTTATAGTCAATGAACTAATCACTGATCATAATCTTGATGTGATTGGCCTGACTGAAACATGGCATAAGCCTGATGAATTTACTGTGTTAAATGGCGCTTCACCTCCTGGTTACACTAGTGACCATATCCCCCGTGCATCCCGCAAAGGCGGAGGTGTTGCTAACATTTACGATAGCAAATTTCAATTTACAAAAAAAAAAAATGATGTTTTCGTCTTTTGAGCTTCTAGTCATGAAATCTATGCAGCCCACCCAATCACTTTTTATAGCTACCGTTTACAGGCCTCCTGGGCCATATACAGCATTCCGCACTGAGTACCCTGAATTCCTATCGGACCTTGTAGTCATAGCAGATAATATTCACATGGAAAAGTCCACAGACCACCTCCAAAAGGCTTTCAGAGCGGATGGCTGCAAACTTTCTACTTTTTAACTCGGACAAAACAGAGATGCTTGTTTTAGGTCCCAAGAAACAAAGAGATCTTCTGTTGAATCTGACAATTAATCTTGATGGTTGTACAGTCGTCTCAAATAAAACTGTGAAGGACCTCGGCGTTACTCTGGACCCTGATCTCTCTTTTGACGAACATAGCAAGACTGTTTCAAGGACAGCTTTAATCCATCTACGTAACATTGTAAAAATCTGAAACTTTCTGTCCAAAAATGATGCAGAAAAATGTATCCATGCTTTTGTTACTTCTAGGTTAGACTACTGCAATGCTATACTCTCCGGCTACCCGGATAAAGCACTAAATAAACTTCAGTTAGTGCTAAATACGGCTGATAGAATCCTGACTAGAACCCAAAAATGTGATCATATTACTCCAGTGCTAGCCTCCCTACACTGGCTTCCTGTTAAGGCTAGGGTTGATTCCAAGGTTTTACTGCTAACCTACAAAGCATTACATGGGCTTGCTCCTACCTATCTTTCCGATTTGGTCCTGCCGTACATACCTACACGTACGTTACGGTCACAAGACACAGGCCTCCTAATTGTCCCTAGAATTTCTAAGCAAACAGCTGGAGGCAGGGCTTTCTCCTATAGAGCTCCATTTTTATGGAATGGTCTGCCTACCCATGTGAGAGATGCAGACTCGGTCTCAACCTTTAAGTCTTTACTGAAGACTCATCTCTTCAGTGGGAAATATGATTGAGTGTAGTCTGGCCCAGGAGTGTGAAGGTGAACGGAAAGGCTCTGGAGCAACGAACCGCCCTTGCGGTCTCTGCCTGGCTGGTTCCCCTCTCTCCACTGGGATTCTCTGCCTCTAACCCTATTACAGGGGCTGAGTCACTGGCTTACTGGTGCTCTTTCATGCCGTCCATAGGAGGGGTGCGTCTCTTGAGTGGGTTGAGTCACTGACATGATCTTCCTGTCTGGGTTGGCGCCCCCCCTTGGGTTGTGCCGTGGCGGAGATCTTTGTGGGCTATACTCAGCCTTGTCTCAGGATGGTAAATTGGTGGTTGAAGATATCCCTCTAGTGGATTGGGGGCTGTGTTTTGGCAAAGTGGGTGGGGTTATATCCTTCTTGTTTGGCCCTGTCCGGGGGTATCATCGGATGGGGCCACAGTATCTCCTGACCCCTCCTGTCTCAGCCTCCAGTATTTATGCTGCAGTAGTTTATGTGTCGGGGGGCTAGGGTCAGCTTGTTATATCTGGAGTACTTCTCCTGTCTTATCCGGTGTCCTGTGTGAATTTAAGTATGCTCTCTCTAATTCTCTCTTTCTCTCTCTTGGAGGACCTGAGCCCTAGGACCATGCCTCAAGGCTACCTGGCATGATGACTCCTTGCTGTCCCCAGTCCACCTGGCCGTGCTGCTGCTCCAGTTTCAACTGTTCTGCCTGCGGCTATGGAACCCTGACCTGTTCACCGGACGTGCTACCTGTCCCAGACCTGCTGTTTTCAACTCTCTGGAGACAGCAGGAGCGGTAGAGATACTCTTAATGATCGGCTATGAAAAGCCAACTGACATTTACTCCTGAGGTGCTGACTTGCTGCACCCTCGACAACTACTGTGATTATTATTATTTGACCATGCTGGTCATTTATGAACATTTGAACATCTTGGCCATGTTCTGTTATAATCTCCACCCGGCACAGCCAGAAGAGGACTGGCCACCCCTCATAGCCTGGTTCCTCTCTAGGTTTCTTCCTAGGTTTTGGCCTTTCTAGGGAGTTCTTCCTAGCCACCGTGCTTCTACACCTGAATTGCTTGCTGTTTGGGGTTTTAGGCTGGGTTTTTGTACAGCACTTTGAGATATCAGCTGATGTAAGAAGGGCTATATAAATACATTTGATTTGATTTGATGGCTCATTCATCAACCCGTACGGCATGACGAGGTACTCATAGTGCCCTGAGGTGGTACTGAAAGCCGTCTTCCACTCGTCTCCCTCTCGGATACGTACCAGTTTGTAAGCGCTCCTGAGATCTAATTTGGTGAAGAAGCGCGCCCCGTGCATTGACTCAATCGCTGTGGCTATGAGTGGTAGCACGTAACTGTACCTCACAGTGATCTGGCTCAGACCCCGATAGTCAATACACGGGCGCAGACCTCCCTCCTTCTTTACAAAAAAGAAACTCGAGGAGACGGGTGAAGTGGAGGTCCGAATGTACCCCTGATGCAGGGATTCAGAGACATATGTTTCCATAGCCTCCGTCTCTACCTGTGAGAGAGGATACACGTGACTCCTGGGAAGTGCAGCGTCTACCAGGAGATTTATCGCACAATCGCCCCGTCGATGGGGTGGTATTTGAGTCGCCTTCTTTTTAGAGAAGGCGAGAGCCAAATCGGCATATTCAGGGGGAATGCGCACGGTGGAGACCTGGTCTGGACTTTCCACCGTGGTAGCACCAACGGAAACCCCTAAACACCTCCCTGAGCACTCACGCGACCACCCCGTGAGAGCCTTCTGTGGCCAAGAAACAGTGGGGTCATGACACGCTTTACCAGGGTAGGCCTAGCACCACGGGAAATGCAGGAGAGTCAATAAGGAAGAGACTAATTCTCTCCTTGTGCCTCCCTGCATCACCATTCCCAGAGGAGTGGTGGCCTCCCTGATCAAACCTGACCCTAATGGTCGACTATCTAAGGCGTGAAAGGGGAAGGGCACAGCCACGGGAACAATGGGGATCCCTAAACTATGGGCGAACGATCTATCTATAAAATTCCCAGCCGCGCCTGAATCAACGAGCGCCTTATGCTGGGAAGACGGGGAAAACTCTGAAAAAGTGACATGCACAAACATATGAGCAACAGAGGGTTCTGGGTGAGAATGGTGCCGGCTCACCTGGGGTGACGCCAGAGCGCTCTGCCTGCTGCCTTGATCCCCAGAGGAGCCAACCCGGCACCGACCGGCAGTGTGACCTCTGCGGCCACAGATGGTGCACGAGCTGGAACCCCCTCCGGTCTCCCTGCGCACCGCCCCTCCCAGCTCTATGGGTATCAGAGAGGGGGTGTGGGGGGATGGAACCACCAGACCCCGATCTGAACGTCCGCAGGTAGCCAGCAGGTTGTCCAGCCGGATGGACCGGTCCACCAGCTGGTCGAACGTGAGTTTGGTGTCTCTACAGGCCAATTCCCGACGGACGTCCTCTCGCAGACTGCAGCGGTAATGGTCGATCAGGGCCCTGTCGTTCCATCCCGCGCCGGCAGCCAGGGTCCTAAACCCCAGGGCGAACTCCTGGACGCTCCTCGTTTCCTGCCTCAGATGGAAGAGGCGTTCACCCGCCGCTCTACCCTCGGGCGGGTGGTCGAAGACTGCCCGGAAACGGTGGGTGAACTCCTCAAACTGGTCCAACGCCGAATCTCCCTCTCTCCACACGGCGTTGGCCCACTCCAGGGCTTTCCCGGTGAGACACGAGACGAGGTCGGACACCCTCTCACGGCCCAACGGAGCCGGTGGACGGTGGCCAGGTACAGGTCCAGTTGTAAAAGAAACCCCTGGCAGTTCGCAGCCTTTCCGTCGTATTCCTGGGGCAGGGAGAGACGAATCCCACTGGGACCAGGAGGAAGAGGGGCGCTCAGGGGAGACCCCGGTTGTGCTGGTGGAGGCGCTGGAAGAACTCCCTGTCTCTCCCAGCGGTCCAATGTCTGGACAACGCGGTCCATGGCGGTGCCAAGATGGTGGAGCATTGCTGCGTGCACCCGGACGCGCTCCTCCACCCCTATACCCGGGGTACATGCTCCTGCTGACTCCATAGTTTGGGTCCGTAATTCTGTAATGAGATGCGTACTGACGGCAGAGAAGTCAGGCGCAGGAGAGCGAAAACTGATTTACAACGGTGTCGTTTAATAAACATAAACCACCGTCAACAGAACAATACATGAAATGGGTCAAACAAAACCCGGTAATCACCAGCATACTGTGCATAAGCACTACAAGAAACAATTACGGACAAGGACATGGGCGGAACAGAGTGTTAACCTGTCTCGCCCCCCCGTTCCGCTAGCGGAACTCCTCCCACATTCCACTGAAAAGGCAGAGCGCGAAATTCAAAAAATATTTTTTTAGAAATATTTAACTTTCACACATTAACAAGTCCAATACAGCTAATGAAAGATACACATCTTGTGAATCCAGCCAACATGTCCGATTTTTTAAATGTTTTACAGGGAAAACACAATATATATTTATGTTAGCTCACCAACAAATAGAAAAAAGCACAGACATTTTTCACAGCACAGGTAGCAAAATCAAAATCAACCAAACTAACCTAGAACAAACCAAAGAAACCAAGAAACAACTTAATCAGATGACAGTCTTATAACATGTTATACAATAAATCTATGTTTTGTTCGAAAAATGTGCATATTTCAGGTATAAATCATAGTTTACATTGCGGCTACAATCAGAAATTGCACCGAAAGCAGCCAGAATAATTACAGACACCAACGTGACATACCGAAATACTCATCATAAAACATTTCTGAAAAATACATGGTGTATAGCAAATTAAAGACAAAGATCTTGTGAATACAGCCAATATTTCAGATTTTCTAAGTTTTACAGCGAAAACACAATATAGCATTATATTAGCTTACTACAATAGCCTACCACACAACCGCATTCATTCATCAAGGCACGTTAGCGATAGCAATAGGCACGTTAGCGTTAGCGAATAAACCAGCAAAAGATATTAAATTTCACTAACCTTCATAAACCTTCCTCAGATGACAGTCCTGTAACATCAGGTTATACATACACTTATGTTTTGTTCGAAAATGTGCATATTTAGAGCTGAAATCCGTGGTTATACAACGTAGCATAACGTAGCATAACGTGCTAACGTAGCAACTTTTTCCCAGAATGTGCAGATATTTCTATTAGACTCTCACCTATTCTGACCAAATAGCTATTCATAAACATTACAAAAAAATACATGTTGTATAGGAAACGATAGATCCATTAGTTCTTAATGCAATCGCAGTGTTAGAATTCTAAAAATATCTTCATTACGACATAAGACTTAGTTATGGTAAGGGAATAACCAAAACCTGAGCGCAAAGCTACTATTACACAGTTCGACAGATATATGAAATAGCATCACAAAATGGTTCCTACTTTTGCTGATCTTCTATCAGAATGTTGTACAATGGGTCCTTTGTCCAGAAGCGTCTTTGTTTGGATTCAGAACGTTCTTTTTCCCTCTTGAATTAGCAAGCACACTGGCCATGCGGCGCTAAGCTCTCCAACGTCAACAAAGTCAAACAACGCAACACGCCTAACGTCCCGAATAAATTTCAATAATCTAATGAAACTATATTGAAAAAACATACTTTAGGATGATATTGTAACATGTATCAAATAAATTCAAAGCCGGAGCTCATATTCGCCCATAACGACAGGTTTCCAGTAGGCAATAGCAGGTCCCCCCACGCGCCTTGCAGACAACAGAAAATGGGGGACACGTTGTTCCAAGAGGGCTCATTCAACGTCAGACAGAGATAATCAACTCCTTTTTCCTCTCACTTCCTCTTGACATCCAGGGGAAGGTGTATGACGTGCACGTATAGTCATACGTATCATGCCCATTTATAGGCAGCGACTTGAACACAGCATCGATTTCAGACTTTCCACTTCCTGGTCACAAAGTGTGCTGCCAAATGAGTTGTGTTTGACCCACAGACAAAATTCAAACGGTTTTAGAAACTAGAGAGTGTTTTCTATCCAATAGTAATAATAATATGCATATTGTACGAGCAAGAATTGAGTACGAGGCCGTTTAAATTTTGAACGATTTTCCCCAAAAGTGAAAACAGCACCCCCTATCCTCAACATTAACCTCTCTGGGATAGCGGGACGCTAGCGTCCCAACAGCCTGGAAAAATGTAGAGCGCCAGATTCAAAAAAATTATATAAAATCAAACTTTATTAAATCACACATATAAGATACCAAATTAAAGCTACACTCGTTGTGAATCCAGCCAACATGTCAGATTTCAAAAAGGCTTTTCGGCGAAAGCATAAGATGCTATTATCTGATGATAGCACAATGTCAACAAAGAGAGAGTAGCATATTTCAACCCTGCCGGCGCTACTCAAAACGCAGATATAAAATATAAAACATGCATTACCTTTGACGAGATTCTTTTGTTGGCACTCCAATATGTCCCATAAACATCACAAATGGTCCTTTTGTTCGATTAATTCCGTCCATATATATCCAAATTGTCCATTTATTTGGCGCCGTTGTACCAGAAAAAAACAGCGTTCAATTTGCGCAAAGTCACGACAAAATATCTAAAAAATTACCTCTAAACTTTGCCAAAACATTTCAAAATACTTTTGTAATACAACTTAAGGTATTTGTAAACGTTAATAATTGATCAAATTGAAGACGGGTCAATCTGTTTTCAATATAGGAGATAAACAAACTCACGGTACTTTTCAAGTCTTGCGCAACAATCAAACAAAAACACCAGACGTCACTCTACTTCCTGGTGTTTTTCTTTGTCATTGTTCAAATGAATAACCTTAATCTTTTTCCATACACTGGCGACATCCAGTGGAAGCAGTAGGAACTGCGAGTAAAGTGATTAGAATTCTGGCCTGCCTATAACAACTCATTGAACAGACAGTGACTTAACGCTATTTTTCCAAAAGTGAAAACTCTGCACCCTATCCTAAAGAAGTGAATGCATTTGAGCCAATCCGTTGTGTTGTGACAAGTTAGGGGAGGTACACAGAAGATAGACCTATTTGGTAAAAGACCAAGTCCAAATTATAGCTAGCACAGCTAAAAATAAGCAAAGAGAAACGACAGTCCATCATTACTTTAAGACATGAAGGTCCGTCAATCCGGAACATTTCAAGAACTTCTAAAGTTTCTTCAAGTGCAGTAGCAAAAACCATCAAGCGCTATGAGGAAACTGGCTCTCAAGAGGACCGCCACAGGAAACAAAGACCCAGAGTTACCTCTGCTGCAGAAGTTCATTGAAGTTACCAGCCTCAGAATTTGCAGCCGAAATAAATGCTGTTTATTCAGAGGGGACAGCATGAATCAGACCTCCATGGTTGGTTGAATTGCTGAAAAGAAACCACTACTAAAGGACACCAATAAGAAGAAAATAATTCCTTGGGCCAAGAAACACGAGCAATGTACATCAGACTGGTGGAAGTCTGTCCTTTGGTCTGATGAGTCCAAATTTGAGATTTTTGTTTCCAACCGCCGTGTCTTTGTGAGACGCAGAGTAGGTGAACGGAGGAAGTCCACATGTGTGGTTTCCACCGGGAAGCATGGAGGAGGAGGTGTGATGGTGTGGGGGTGTTTTCTGGTGACACTGTCTGTGATTTATTTAGATTTCAAGGCACACGTAACCAGCATGGCTACCACAGCACTTAGCAGCCATACGCCATCTCATCTGGTTTGCGCTTAGTCCCACTGTCATTTGTTTTTCAACAGGACAATGACCAAACACACACCCCCATGAAGTGTAACGACGATTTGTCCAAGAAAAAGAGTATTGGAGTGCTGCATCAGATGACCTGGCCTCCACAATCACCCAACCTCAACCCAATTTAGATGGTTTTGAGATGAGTTGGACTGCAGAGTGAAGGAAAAGCAGCCAACGTGCTCAGCATACACTACCATTCAAAAGTTTGGGGTCACTTAAAAATGTCCTTGTTTTTAAAAGAAAAGCATGTTTTTTTGTCCGTTACAATAACATCAAATTGATCAGAAATACAGTGTAGACATTGTTAATGCTGTAAATGACTATTGTAGCAGGAAACGGCAGCTTTGTCATGAAATATCTACATACATGCGTACAGAGGCCCATTATCAGCAACCATCACTCCTGTGTTCCAATGGCATGTTGTGTTAGCTAATCCATGTTTTATCATTTTAAACGGCTAATTTATCATTAGATAAACCTTTTGCAATTGTGTTAGCATAGCTGAAAACTGTTGTTCTGATTAAATACGCAATAAAACTTGCCTTCTTTAGGCTAGTAGAGTTTCTGGTTCATCAGCATTTGTGGGTTTGATTACAGGCTCAAAATGGCCAGAAACAAAGCACTTTCTTCTGAAACTCGTTAGTCTATTCTTGTTCAGAGAAATGAAAGCTATTCTATGCGAGAAATTTCCAAGAAACTGAAGATCCCGTACAACGCTTTGTACTACTCCCTTCACAGAACAGTGCAAACTGGCCCTAACCAAAATAGAAAGAGGAGTGGGAGGCCCCGGTGCACAGCTGAGCAAGAGGACAAGTACAATAGAGTGTCTAGTTTGAAACAGACGCCTCACAAGTCCTCCTCTGGCAGCTTCATTAAATAGTACCCCCAAAACACCGGTGTCAACGTCAACAGTGAAGAGGCGACTCCGGGATATTGAGTTGCCAGCATCCCTGAGTCGCCTCTTCACTGTCGACATTGAGACTGGTGTTTTGCGGGTGCTATTTAATGAAGCTGCCAGTTGAGGACTTGTGAGGCGTCTGTTCCTCAAACTAGACACTCTGTCCTCAACTTTCTAAGTGACCCCAAACTTTTGAACGGTAGTGTGTGTGGGAACTCCTTCTAAGACTTTTGAAAAAGCATTCCTCATGAAGCTGTTTGAGAGAATGCCAAGAGTGTGCAAAGCTGTCATCAAGGCAAAGGGTGGCTACTTTGAAGAATCTCAAATATAAAATATATTTTGATATGTTTAACACTTTTTAGCTTACTACATGATTCCATATGCATTATTCTTCACTATTATTCTACAATGTAGAAATAGTAACAATAAAGGAAACCCCTTGAATGAGTAGGTGTGTCCAAAAGGAAACTCAGCAAAAAAAGATATGTCCCTTTTTCAGGACCCTGTCTTTCAAAGATTATTCGTAAAAATCCAAATGACTTCACAGATCTTCATTGTAAAGGGTTTAACTGTTTCCCATGCTTGTTCATGCTTGTTCAATGAACCATAAACAACTAATGGTTAACAACAATAGAAATCTGCGTGAATGTACCTTAGGCATGCTGCAAGGACGCATGAGGACTGCAGATGTGGCACGGCAATAAATTGCAATGTCCGTACTCTGAGACGCCTAAGACAGAGCTACAGGGAGACAGGACGGACAGCTGATCGTCCTCGCAGTGGCAGACCACGTGTAACAACACCTGCACAGGATCGGTACATCCGAACATCACACCTGCGGGACAGGTACAGGATGGCAACAACAACTGCCCGAGTTACACCAGGAACGCACAATCCCTCCATCAGTGCTCAAACTGTCCGCAATAGGCTGAGAGAGGCTGGACTGAGGGCTTGTAGGCCTGTTGTAAAGCAGCAACCGGCTGCTTTACAACAGGACTGGCAAAAAGTGCTCTTCACAACAGGACTGGCAAAAAGTGCTCTTCACTGACGAGTCGCGGTTTTGTCTCACCAGGGGTGATAGTTGGATTCGCGTTTATCGTCGAAGGAATGAGCGTTACACCGAGGCCTGTACTCTAGAGCGGGATCGATTTGATGGTGGAGGGTCTGGGGCGGTGTGTCACAGCATCATCGGACTGAGCTTGTTGTCATTGCAGGCAATCTCAATGCTATGCATTACAGGGAAGACATCCTCCTCCCTCATGTGGTACTCTTCCTGCAGGCTCATCCTGACATGACCGTCCAGCATGAAAATGCAACCAGCCATACTGCTCGTTCTTTGCATGTTTTCCTGCAAGACAGGAATGTCAGTGTTCTGCCAGAATCAGCGAAGAGCCCGGATCTCAATCCCATTGAGCACGTTTTGGACCTGTTGGATCGGAGGGTGAGGGCTAGGGCCACTCCCCCCAGAAATGTCCGGGAACTTTCAGGTGCCTTGGTGGAAGAGTGGGGTAACATCTCAAAGCAAGAACGGGAAAATCTGGTGCAGTCCATGGGGAGAAGATGCACTGCAGTACTTAACTTCTTCTGGCTGCAAGCCCGAAGCCGGGCACAATATGACAACAGCCACTTCAAGTGCAGGGCGCGAAATTCAAAATATATTTTTTTGAAATATTTAACTTTCACACATTAACAAGTCCAATACAGCATTTGAAAGATAAACATCTTGTGAATCCAGCCAACATGTCTGATTTTTTAAATGTTTTACAGCGAAAACACCACGTATATTTATGTTAGCTCACCACCAAATACAAAAAAGGACAGACATTTTTCACAGCACAGGTAGCATGCACAAAACCAACCTAACTAACCAAGAACCAACCAAACTAACCAAGAAACAACTTCATCAGATGACAGTCTTATAACATGTTATTCAATAAATCTATGTTTTGTTCGAAAAATGTGCATATTTGAGCTATAAATCAGTTTTACATTGCAGCTACCATCACAGCTACCGTCAGAAATGGCACCGAAGCAGCCAGAGTAATTACAGACACCAATGTCAAATACCTAAATATTCATCATAAAACATTTCTGAAAAATACATGGTGTACAGCAAATGAAAGACAGGCATCTTGTGATTCCAGCCAATATTTCCGATTTATTAAGTGTTTTACAGCGAAAACACAATATAGCATTATATTAGCTTACCACAATAGCCAGAAACACAAGCCATTCCCCAGCAGCAAAAGTTAGCGATCGTAACAAACCAGCAAAAGATATATAATTTTTGACTAACCTTGATAAGCTTCATCAGATGACAGTCCTATAACATCAGGTTATACATACACTTATGTTTTGTTCGAAAATGTGCATATTTAGAGCTGAAATCAGTGGTTATACATTGTGCTAACGTAGCATCTTTTTCCCACAACGTCCGGATATTTTTCTGGCACTCACATATTCTGACCAAATAACTATTCATAAACATAACTAAAAAATACATGTTGTATAGGAAATGATAGATACACTAGTTCTTAATGCAATCGCCGTGTTAGAATTCTAAAAATAACTTCTTTACGATATGCAGTTTACGTTATGGCGAGAGCGTGCCCAAAACCTGGCCGCAAACTACTAGTACAACATGTTCGACAGATATATGAAATAACATCATAAAATGGGTCCTACTTTTGATGATCTTTCATCAGAATGTTGTACAAGGGGTCCTTTGTCGGGAACAATCGTTGTTTGGATTTAGAATGTCCTCTTCTCCAGTCAATTAGCACGGAAAGCTAGCAAAGTGGCGCTAAGCTCTCCTTCGTGAACAAACGCAGACAACGCAACACGCCCAACGTCCCGAAAAAATTTCAATAATCGAATAAAACTATATTGAAAAAACATACTTTACGATGATATTGTCACATGTATCAAATAAAATCAAAGCCGGAGATATTAGTCGTCTATAACGACAGCTGTACAGAAGGCAAAACCAGGTCCCTTCACGCGCTCTCCAGAAAACAGGAAACTGGTGACACGTCATACAAAGAGCATTTATTCGACCCCAGATCAAGTTATACACTCAATATCTTCTCTCACTGCCTGTCGACATCTAGTGGAAGACGTATGAAGTGCATGTATACTGATATATATCAAGGACATTTATAGGCAGGCCCTAGAACAGAGCATCGATTTCAGATTTTCCATTTCCTGTCAGGAAGTTTGCTGCAAAATGAGTTCTGTTTTACTCACAGATATAATTCAAACAGTTTTAGAAACTAGAGAGTGTTTTCTGTCCAATAGTAATAATAATATGCATCGTGTACGAGCAAGAATTGAGTACGAGGCCGTTTGAAATGGGCACCTTTTATCCGGCTACTCAATACTGCCCCTGCAGCCCAAACAGGTTAATGCAGCTGGTGGCCACACCAGATACTGACTGTTACTTTTGATTTTGACCACCCCCCTTTGTTCAGGGACACATTATTCCATTTCTGTTAGTCACATGTCTGTGGAACTTGTTCAGTTTATGTCTCGGTTGTTGAATCTTATTATGTTCATACAAATATTTACACATGTTAAGTTTGCTGAAAATAAACGCAGTTGACAGTGAGAGGACGTTTATTTTTTTTTGCTGAGTTTATATACATATATATAGAATTTATCCACAAGCCTACAAAAGGGGGTCGGGCGGCCAGTTTCCCATCGCTGATGTCCAGTAAGTCCGTCCTTATGAAACAGCCTGTTTTTACCATGTCTACTCTCCATGACAGGAATGCTATGTGCTAGGTGTAAAGTTGTAATGATGAAATGCATTACTATACAGAATCAACTAATTTTCTGTTTTATTTCCCAATAAACCGCCAACATGTTTTGATAAGCAGGTAACTATAATACACTACAGACATACTGGCATTAACAGTAGAACCGCTGGTTGTGTGTGTGCTACTGTGACAGTGGACAGGGAGCTGATGGACCCTAATGGAAGCAGGGTGTGACTGCTGGTGGCAGGAGCACAAAGGGATGGAAGAGGAGCACCGAGACAGAGGCCAAAGTATCTGAGCTGGGCTGGGAAAAAGAAGGAGATGGACAGAGGCTTTTTGAGCTGATGTGGAGCAGGGGGGAGAGAGAGGAGCTTATGTAGCTAAGAAGAGATACAGGACAGGAGGAGAAGGAAGGTTTGGCTCATCTCCTACAGTCTAGCAACTGGAGCATGTGTAATGAGATGGTAAGACACTGCCCATGTCACTCTCTATAATAATGACTGACTGCAATGCACAGAGAGGGAAACTAAAGATCAGTGGATGAACAGGGGAGAAGGGATGAAGAGAGAGAGTCCACTACTGTATGGTCTACTACTTTTATGGGTTATACTGTACAGTGATGGCCAAAAGTTTTGAGAATGACACAAATATAAACTTCCACAAAGTTTGCTGCTTCAGTGTCTTTAGATATTTTTGTCAGATGTTACTATGGAATACTGAAGTATAATTACAAGCATTTCATACGTGTCAAAGGCTTTGATTGACAATTACATGAAGTTGATGCAAAGAGTCAATATTTGCAGTGTTGACCCTTCTTTTACAAGACCTCTGCAATCCGCTTTGTGAAAATGTATATTTGTGTCATTCTCAAAACGTTTGGCCACGACTGTATAGCCCTGTTGATTTGATGATGTTTAAGTTGAAATGGTGCTGGAATACCGGAGGCAGTGCTCATGTTGTCTTTATGCAGACCTGCGGTAGCTCTAAATCAGTAGTTGTTAAGTAAACTGTCGAAAAAACATTAACTTGCTTGACCATGCTGCAGGTCAAATAATTGTTTGTTACATGCACTATTTGCTTTGTGGACTTCGCCGAACAGATGTTTCTTTCCGGTTTTGTGATGAAACAAGTTGAATTTATTCTGCCACTGTGTGACTGTTGTCTTTTTGTTGTCAAGGCCTTATTGTACATCATGGTGGTGTATGCATGAATGGGTGGGTTATAGAGCAAATGTAATTATCACAACATAGGTTGTAAAATGTTTTGTTACTGGCTTGGCTTGGCTTCTTCAGTGATTTTACCGACACACTGCTACTGTTAAAAGCGTTGGGCCAGTAACTGAAAGGTCACTGGTTCGAGTCCCCGAGCCAACTAGGGGAAAAATCTGTCAATGTGCCCTTGAGCAAGGCATATAAGAGAGTACGCTAAATGAGCAAAATGGAAATGTGTTCATGCTAGTTGGATATGCAGTCCAAGAATACCAACTGAGATATCCAACAACAGTCTGTTGTCTACGGTAGCCATTTATTTTTTGTCAGAGCAACAGAACTCTGTTGTGAAATGTACACTGAACAAAAATAGAAATGTAACATGCAACAATTTCAAAGATTTTACTGAGTTACAGTTCATATAAGGAAATCAGTCATTTGAAAGAAATTCATTAGGCCCTAATCTATGGATTTCACATGACTGGGAATACAGATAGATATGTATCTGTTGGTCACAGATACCTTAAAAAAGGTAGGAGCATGGATCAGAACACCAATTACTGTCTGGTGTGACCACCATTTGCCTCATGCAGCGAGACACATTTCCTTCGCATAGAGTTGATCAGGCTGTTGATTGTGGCCTGTGGAATGTTGTCCCACTCTTATTGAATGGCATGCAAATAGGCCTTAGTGTCACGACTTCCGCCGAAGTTGGTCCCTCCCCTTGTTCGGGCGGTGTTCAGAGGTCGACGTCACCGACCTTCTAGCCATCGCCGATCCACTTTTCATTTTCCATTGGTTTTGTCTTGTCTTCCATCACACCTGGTTCCAAATCCATCAATTGCATGTTGTGTATTTAAGAAGGAAAGAAATTCAACAAATTAACTTCTAACAAGGCACACCTTTTAATTGAAATGCATTCCAGGTGTCTACTTCATGAAGCTGGTTGAGAGAATGCCAACAGTGTGCAAGGTTGTCATCAAGGCAAAGGGTGGCTATATAAAATATGTTTAACACTTTTTTGGTTACTACATGATTCCATATGTGTTATTTCACAATTTTGATGTCTTCACTATAACTCTACAATGTAGAATATAGTAAAAATAAAGAAAAACCCTTGAATGAGTAGGTATGTCCAAACTTTTGACTGGTATTATACACATACATATATTTTTATACACACAGACACACACATATATATATATATAAATAAAACACTGTACTGAATATATATATACATATATATAGTGCATTCGGAAAGTATTCAGACCCCTTTACTTTTTCCAAATTTTGTTACGTTACAGCCTTATTTTAAAATCAATCTCCACACAATACCCCATAATGACAAAGCAAACATTAAAAAAGTTTGCAAATGTCTTAAGAATTTAAAAATATTGAGACTTTGTTGAAGCACCTTTTGCAGCGATTACATCCTCGAGTCTTCTTGGGTATGATGCTACAAGCTTGGCATGCCTGTATTGGGGGAGTTTCTCCCATTCTTCTCTGTAGATCCTCTCCAGCTCTGTGAGGTTGGATTGGGAGCGTTGCTGCACAGCTATTTTCAGGGTCTATCCATAGATGTTCAATCAGGTTCAAGTCCGGACTTTACCTGGGCCACTCAAGGAAATTCCTTGACTTGTCCTGAAGCAACTCCTGCGTTGTCTTGGCTGTGTGCTTAGGGTCGTTGTCCTGTTGGAAAGTGAACCTTCGCCAAGTCTGAGGTCCTGAGCGCTCTGGAGCAGGTTTTCATTAAGGATCTCTCTGTACTTTGCGCCGTTCATCTTTCCCTCGCTCCTGACTAGTCTCCCAGTCCCTGCCGCTGAAAAATGTCCCCACAACATGATGTTGCCACCACCATGCTTCACCAAAGGGATGGTACCAGGTTTCCTCCAAACGTGACGCTTGACATTCTGGCCAAAGAGTTCAATATTGGTTTCATCAGACAAGAGAATCTTGTTTCTCATGGTCTGAGATTCTTTAGGTGCTGTCATGTTCCTTTTAATGAGGAGTGGCTTCCGTCTGGCCACTCTACCATAAAGGCCTGATCGGTAGAGTTCTGCAGAGATGGTTGTCTTCTAGAAGGTTCTCCCATCTCCACAGAGGAAATCTGGAGCTCTGTCAGTGACCATCGGGTTCTTGGTCACCTCCCTGACCAAGGCCCTTCTCCCCCTATTGCTCAGTTTGGCAGGGCAGCCAGCTCTAGGAAGAGTCTTGGTGGTTCCACACTTCTTCCATTTAAGAATGATGGACACCACTGTGTTCTTGGGGACCTTCAATGCTGCAGAAATGTTTTGGTACTCTTCCCCAGATCTGTGCCTCAACACAATTCTGTCTCGGACCTCTACGGACAAGGACTTTGAGCCCATGGCTTGGTTTTTGGTCTGACATGCACTGTCAACTGTGGGACCTTAAATAGACAGGTGTGTGCCTTTCCAAATCACGTCCAATCAATTGAATTTACCACGGTTGGACTTCAATCAAGTTGTAGAAACATCATAACGATGATCAATGGAAACAGGATGCACCTGAGCTTAATTTCGAGTCTCATAGCAAAGGGTCTGAATACTTATGTAAATAAGGTATTTCTGTTAATTCTGTTAATTTCTGGTATTCTGTTAATACATTTTCAAAAATGTCTAAAAACCTGTTTTCGCTTTGTCATTATGGGGTATTGTGTGTAGACTGATGAGGAAAAAAATTCATTTAATCCATTTTAGAATAAGGCTGTAACGTAACTGTATACACAGTGCCGTCGAAAGTATTCGAACCCATTGACTTTTTCAAAATTTTGTTACGTTACAGCCTTATTCTAAAATGGATTAAATGAATTGTTTTCCTCCTCAGTCTACACACAATACCCTATAATGACAAAGCGAAAACAGGTTTTTAGACATTTTTGAAAATGCATTAAATATATATATATATTTTAGGAGCTCAGTCAGGGGCTCAATTTACTGTTGAGAGTTAGACTAGTAGAGTATACAAGGTGCAATTTCGAAATGTAGTTGTGAATCAGCAGTTTTTCTGTTGTTATCTGACAGTCAGTCAATTAGCTCAAATTGTTTCGATTGTTAAGTTCAAATTACAGACACATTGATTTTGTTAGTTACTCTCACTCAGATATAATATTAAAAACGGCAAACATTTCTCTCCACCCTTTGGCAACATGTGTAGAATTACAGGAAATGACAGCTGTACAACTGCAAACCATGGCAAAATGAGCAGAATTGCATTAAATGAGTTATAAAGTTGCAAAATATTCTCTCTCTGCCCCATTGCAAAATGTGTAGAATTGTGGGAAATAGGGCTCCTTTTGGGAGCCCTAAGTGGATGGGCCCTGCACTACATAGGGAATAAGATGCTATTTGGGACAGATAAAGACCCAAGGCCTAAGGATCCACATCGCACATTACTGAGTGGTGGGGGACTACAAAGAGATGGTGGGGGAGAGAGAGTCTAACTTATGGGTGACATATGCGTGTGGTTCATGTCATAGTCTTGGGCCTGCATTGAAGTTTCTTCAGGAATGTCTTCAATAAAAACAAACTACTATTGGAAACATGGACACACATATGGAAGCGTGAGCAGTCACGCACAGACGCACACACATCTGATCTCCACAAAGCTGTAGGAAATAACAGTGTCATAGGGCAGTGCACCCATACGTTTTATTTCAATTTCTTTATAGGCAACCCTCTGAAAGGCAACTTTCTTTCCAGACATACCACACTGACCTACGCCTTTGTCAAGAGGTCAGGTTTAAAAGCAAATAGAGAAATAGAAAAATTAAACACAAATCAAATAGCATTTTCAGGGTTGATAGACCTCAGTTACTCTAAGGGACGTTCCATAGAGCTACCTATAATTCACTACCCGACTCTGTCGACACCCACTTCCCTTACCATTTGTGTGTGTGAGTGTGTGAGTGTGTGAGTGTGTGAGTGTGTGAGTGAGTGAGTGAGTGAGAGAGTGAGAGAGTGAGTGAGAGAGTGAGAGAGTGAGAGAGTGAGAGAGAGAGAGAGAGAGAGAGAGAGAGAGAGAGAGAGAGAGAGAGAGAGAGAGAGAGAGAGAGAGAGAGAGAGAGAGAGAGAGAGAGAGAGAGAGAGAGAGAACTGCAACTGGTCAAGTTTTTAAATTCAAGAACTGCTATGTTCGAACCCTAACAAATAACTCTCTCCACCTTTGTTGCATTCTGGGAAAAACATTCATGCCGCTTACCTCACTTTGTGTTGGGATATTGTCTGGTGACATGAGTTATAATTCTTTAGCTGAAAGAGTTCCCAACCTGAAGTATGTTGATTCGGATTCGACTAAACATGCTTCCTCATTCCAAGTCCCTCTGCTTTGCTGAAGGGAGTACATTTTTATTTTATTGGCTTATTTTATGTGTTATAAAATCAATAATTTTCTCTAGTATTCAACAGTGATTTGCTTATTTGCGCACAAAACCCAGTTAAGCAAGGATACTGGATATCAACACACTATATTTCTACTGTTGGCTTTGCTTAATGCTTTGTATGATACTGTTAGTTATGCATTGATTGTACATACCCACAACACCTGCACTCTCCTTCCGAGACACTTTCAACTTGCAGTTCACACTGTGTAAAAGCATGAAAACAGTGTTGCATCGCAATATTATTTTTCACTTCTCTGAGACGAATGCTCCCCAAGAAAGTAACAGTTTTGAAAATGCCCTTAAATCTCCCCAACAGGTCACTGTTATCTAATGCAATACATTTCCCTGGGTCTTCTCTTCACACACGCATGCACACACACAACCTTTTTGCCCGAGGGGTCTCCCCTGTCCTTTTATTTCTAAACTGATGAGGAGGGGGACTGCTATTCTCAGGGTGATTCCATGTGAGATTACCTGTGCTGATCCCAGGCTTGCATCCCAAATGGCACCCTATTCCCAATGTAGTGCACTAATTTCGGCCCCGGACGACAGTAAAAAATACTATTCTACGAATATAGGGAAAAGGGTGTCATTTGTGACGCCCAATGTGACGTTTTTTATGTGTGCGCAGGGTGCAGGAACTTTTGAGCTGATGGAGAGGAATGCTTAGTTTTTGTTAGCTTTGGTTAATTCTCTGAAATTAATTCTACAGAATACAAGAAGATTTTTGAAGCAATTTAGTAATTAGAATTCATAAACGTTCACAAACAGAGGTTATCCAGGCCTATTAATTTGCAATGATTTGATCAAGAGCCACAGTCGTTAATTAAGTCAGTGATTCAGAGAGAAAGAGACCAAGAGAAAGAGAGAGCATAGTTTGTGTATACACTACATGGTCGTGTCATGCCACAATAGAGTCCAGCGCTGGAGTGCTTTCGATTTTCATTAAACGGTAGAGTGTATGTGAGTGTATGCTTTGGCTGCCAATAGTGCCAAGCATTCCCTTACAAAAAAAACACAGGATTTCACATGTGGAAAATCACGTGTGAAATTCCATGCGAAACCATGTGTTTTTGGAACATGCTGATAGTTCACATGAAGTTCCACATGTGTATTTTCATATGTGATCAAATAACCTTTCACATGTGGATAACATTTTTCACATGTGATGCCCTGCAAACAAAAATTTGCCATAAGGATACACGCAGATGGCACTCTTTTGCTAAGTGCAGAGATTTATTATAGGGGATGAATGTGTAGAGCAGGGATGGGATACTGTCACGTTCGTCGTCCTCCTCATCTGAGGAGGAGTAGTAAGAAGGATCGGAGGACCAATGCGCAGCGTGATATGAATACATTGTTACTTTTAATAACGAAGAACACTGAATAAACTTACAAAACAATAAACGGACAAACGAACGAAAACGCAACAGTCCCGTATGGTGACATACACAAAGACACAGAAACAGGAACAATCACCCACAACCCACAATACAAAACAGGCTACCTAAATATGGTTCCCAATCAGAGACAGCGACTAACACCTGCCTCTGATTGAGAACCATATCAGGCCAAACACATAGAAATAGACAAACTAGACATACAACATAGAATGCCCACTCAGATCACACCCTGACCAAACGAAACATACAAAGCAAACTATGGTCAGGGCGTGACAGATACGTTGATGGGGGTGGGAGCCACAAAAAAATCTGTACTCATCATGGGGGGTCTGCTTACCCACATCCATACCCACACATAAGCCCGCCCTAGCTTTTTGGGGCCCTAAACTAATTTTAGTTACCCCCCCTCACTTTGCAAGCAAAACATTTTATCCCCCCCCCCCCCCCCTTTACACCGGAGAGAAAAAAAATGTCAGTGTATTTTCTGAAATTCAGCACATTTTGCCGTAGGGCAGAGAGAAAATGTTGCTGTTTTAAAGTAAGTTTGCTGCGATTCCACACATTTTGCCATGGGTTGGAGAGATTTTGCAATTTTTTTACTAATTTCATGCAATTCTACTCATTTTCCCATGGGGCTATGAAAAACAATTATGTTTTACAGCTAATTTCTTGCAATTCTACACGTTTTGCCATAGGGTGGAGAGATATAGTTTTAGTTTTTAATGTGATATCTGAGTGAGAGTAAGTACAAAATCAATAGGGGCCCCCAGGTCGGTAATTCAACATTGATTACTACAAGTGTAGATAGCTGGCGGCTAGACTAACTTACCAATCTAAAAGATGTTAGCTGACATGGGTTAATTGAGTGACTGTCAGTGACTGACATAACAAGAGAAAAATTGCTAACGAACAACCAAATTTCGAAATGGTGTATTCTACTATTCTAAGAAGAATGTTGTATGGTCACATTGAAAGTCAGTACTAAGTGATCATGTCAAATGTAATCATATTGCCATTGATTAAATACATTGTTGTTGCTGAACAGTATACCACTTCCTTTAAAACCCCTATATCATTTAATTTAAAAAAAACATGTGAAATTTGCAGTTTCACATGTGAAATCAGCTGTTTTCACATGTTGAGCTGAAGTGTTCACCTGTATGAAAAGAGATGTGCAGATTCACATGTGAATTTGCAGTTCCATATGTGAAAAACCTTCACATGTGAAAATCTGACTCTGACACATTTTGCGTTCCCATGTTGTCACATTTATTTCACATGAGACCATGTTTTAGAGTGTTGGGCCAGTAACCAGAAGGTTGCTGGATTGAAATCTTGAGCTGACAAGGTAAAAACCTGTCATTCTACCCCTGAGCAAGGCAGTTAACCTACTTTTCCCCGGGCTCCGAAGACGTGGATGTCGATTAAGGCAGCCCCCCGCACCTCTCTGATTCAGAGGGGTTGGGTTAAATGCGGAAGACCCATTTCAGTTGGACAACTGACTAGGTATCCCTCTTTCCCTTTCACATGTTTAGTTTCATGCTATCACATGTTGCTTTTACATGTTATCACATTAACTTCACATAAGATCACAAGCTATCGCATGCAATCACGTGATCACGTGAAATTCATGTGTTTTCTCTGTAAGGTTTCAATCTTTGATTGACATGTTTTTCAATATACAAAAGGGCTGCAGTGGCAAGAAAATGGAGATTAGCTGGGCCTGCTCAGAGAACCATGAAATGGTGCTGAACATAGCAGCAGCCTGTGAATAGACCAGACTCTGGAGGCCAGTGTTTTCATTCCTAGAACTGTCTGGGGTTATGGATCTCACATTAACTAACTACCCACCCAGAATGACTATACTGTACATAAATACTACATCTGGACTTTTTCATTAGTGACTTGCTAAAGTTACTGAACTACTTGCAAAAACTGTATTTCTTAGACTGATTCATAGATGTAGAATGTGTGATGGACGATCATAATAAATTGAATCATTTACCTATATACCATGAAAAGATCATTTCTTTTGACGGTATTATGAATGTAACAGGACCGAGCGTGAGACAGACTCCATTTCAAAGTAAATCTCAACTGAGTTTATTCACGGTTTTACAAAATTAAGTGTCTGCCATCGGCAACTACAACACGATATAAATCACGTTACCACAGACAAGGCCAGAGATCACTGTTACATGCTGACTAGACTGGGCATGTGCATGCATCCGCCATCGCATGCATGTTGATTTTGTCCATCCACACCAGACGTGATCAGGACACGCAGGTTGGAATATCAAAACCAACTCTGAACCAACTATATTAATTTGGGGACAGGTCAAAACGTTTCATGTGTTATATGGACATTTAGCTAGCTAGCTTGCTGTTGCTAGTTAATTTGTCTTGGGATATAAACATTGGGTTGTTATTTTACCTGAAATGCACAAGGTCCTTTTCTTCTGGATCTTTGTAGAATTTTGACCCATTTTGAGTCACACAAAATCGTGTGTTCTCTACTCCGACAATTCATCCACAGATAAAAGGGGAAACATAGTTCATTTCTAGTAATCTCTTCTTTGTCTTCACCTTCTTCTTCTGTGGCCTTTATATGGCGGTTGGCAACCAACTTTAAGGTGCATTACCCCCACCAACTGGACTGGAGTGTGGACCTCAATCACCCACGTGGGTATATGCTCCTAAAAAGCAATGAGGAGATGGGAGAGGCGGGACTTGCAGCACGTCAAGCCTCACAAATAGAACCAAGTTCTATTTTAGCGCCTGGCTACGCACACACTTGTTGATGCGTGCGAGCAGTTTGGATTAAATGACTGAATAACATGTATGTGTATATTTATTTTGCAACGCTTGCGGATGAAACTCGGGTCGGTGTGGTCAGTAACTAAGGTATAGAAAAATCTTCCCTGGAACTCAGTGACTCTCCAATAGAAAGTGAATATCTCTGCCCCCCAGAGCCCCTAGAGCAGTGGAGTCCTCTGCTGAACCAATGATGGATGAGTGACATTATTTTTATCAGTGCAACAGTCTGCACATATGGCCCCTGTCTCAGCCGTCTGTATTTTCAGTTAACTCAACTAAAAATGTACCCATGTAATGTCTCATAAATGCTCTTTCTATTTATCAGGTGAAATCAGAGGTGAAACATAATTTACTGGATTCAATATGTACAAGTCCTTACCGATCCGGCAGCAGACGTGTGCATCAGTCATGTCTCATACTGGGGAGGCAATGTAGTTTATGTAATGTTTCTAGTGTCCAAACCAATTGGATATAATTTCCTACAGCCCTCTGCTACCTGAGATCCTGCTATCGGATAATTTAATCATTTTGAACAATATGGATATATTGAGAGAGAGAGAAAATAAGTTGCATCTAACATGAGAATGACGTGATGCCACCATACATATGAGTACCTTACACAGAACTAGAATGTATTTTAATGGTTCCAAATTTTTATTTTATTGTATGTTCTTAATTATTTTGGATTGTGGAGATCCTATCTTTTTACTACACAAATCTGTGAATCCGCTTTCGAAAAGCTCCCTTGATAAGCTAGGCAACTCGAGATGTCCCAATACGTGTGGATCCTAACACTCAACCTCCCCAAATCAGGCTAATTTGAGAACAAGATTGTTCCCTTTCCAAAGCTGAGAAGGTATAACTAGAGGGGTTCTACCAAATAAAAGATGATCGGCCTGGAGTTTGAGATAGAGATTCAGATCCAATATTAAATCCTCTGTAAATTAGATGGGAATGTATAATTGAAGACGCCATGCAGTAACATCAGGCATGCTGAGAGCAGTCACACTAATGAGGCAGAGGAAAGGGAGATAGCTGAGGAGGTATAACCTCAATGGGCTCCGTCTCAATAGTATACAGTGGCTTCCTCCCATCTTAGGTAACCTTGTAGGGTTGCAAAGTTCCAGTAACTTTCTCAAAATGTCCAGGTTTTCCAAAAATCCCTTTTGGAAGATTGCAAGGATCAAGAGTTACTGGCATTTTGCAACCCACTGTATCTCAGTAGTTTACAGTGGCTTCCTTCCATCTGAGGTAACCTCATTGGGCTGAGATATTGGGTGAATCTTAAGTCTTTCCTTGATTCCTCACACCTTCGCAAGGAGAGCATTGGAGGCTGAGAAAGATCCTCCAATGGAAGGAGGTGGGGAGAAGACAGGACAGGAGGACACGAGGAACGAAAGGACTTTTGAGATTCAACCAATGTCTCCCTCATATACATCTACAGCATGTACTCTACATAGCCCCACACAGACACAGCACAGCACAAATTGCAACCGTAATGACACAGCAGCACAGCAAATCCGAACATAGTTTATCATCCACAAAGCATAACATGCCCATAGCACTACTCATGTTTCCACAATATTGTCAGACACCTGGTGTGCATAGTGTAGTAGAGTAGATGAGAGTACAGCTCCAGGGGTATCTGACCTCTTGGACATAACATGGACAGGGGAGGAGACGTGAGCAACAAGATCTCATGGTCTCACTTCAGTGTTCAACATTTGACCGGGGAAATAAACGTCAAAACTTGAGGGTTAACTTTGGCCATTAATTCCAACTGGTTAAGGTAAGTGTTAAGGCACACATGTCATACTCATTCCACGGAGGGCCGAATGTCTACGGGTTTTCATTCCTCCCTTGTACTTGATTGATGAATTAAGGTCACTAATGAGTAAGGAACTCCCCTTACCTGGTTGTCTAGGGCTTAATTGAAAGGAAAAAACAAAAACCTGCAGACGCTAGGCCCTCCATGGAATGAGTTTGACACCCCTGGGTCGAGGTTTCGGATAGGATTAAAACAGAAACAACTTTACGTTAAGTTTAGGCATTTTGGGATAGGGTTAAAACAGGAAAAATAAAAAAACAAGTGCTTAGCTCTGGGATTGAACCCTTGCTCTTCAGGGCTGTAGCTCACTGTTAAAGCCCTTCCTCTATCCCCATCCTTAACGCAAGCCGACTAGATGGATATAGGCAGCTACGTTGCCCCTAGTGGACGATATTGAAGGTGACGACCTGGACCAACGTCTAATACTGCAGTGGATGTGATGTGACCTGGCAGAGGTTAGAGGTCTGGAGGTCTGACTCCCACACCATTGACACCTGTTGTTTTGTTTGCTACAAGTATGGTTTTGGATTGTGTTAGTATGGGCATTGTGTGTGTGTGTGTGTGTACTGTCTGTGCATACACTGTTTGTGTTTGTGTGTGTGTACACATCGCTGTAGGTGCTGCAGGCAGGAAAGTAGAAGAAGGAGAGAAGGACAGAAGAGAAGGAGAGTGGGCGGAGAGCTAGCCGTGTGTGTGTGTGTGAACTCAAAGTCAATGAAACGTAATTATTACTGAAAGGTCCCCATTCTGATTCCCATAGAAAGTAGTATTTTGAGTGACTAAAATGTTACCCATAATATTTTCTGGGGATAGAAATTCTCAACGTAACTACCAGAAAGTTTGAAAAGACAGGCTGAGTGGGCGGTGAGCTTATATTAATAACTGACAGCTCTTTGAAACACCTATGTCAAGAAACGTGGATGCAGTGAGCATTCTTGGAGTAAAATCATCTCAAGTTAATTTGTTGATTGACAAAGCAACTCAAACATAGAAATTGCATCAATTATGTATTTATTGAAAAAAACATCTCACGTTTGAAATGTCTCTCGTGATGCGGTTCGCAGCCGCACTGACAGATGTGTTGACATGACAACTGCCTCACAGGCTGACTACACCGCTTGCATCGCGTGCGCGAGCGTTGTAAAATAAATTTAGAAATCTATATTTTTCAATTATTGCACCCACACTGCTCACGCGCGCCAATGAGCGTCTGCGTTGCCAAGTGCTAAAATAGAAGTCAGTTCTATTTGTGACGCAGATTGCGCTGCAAGTCCTGCCTCTCCCATCTCCTCATTTGTTTATAGAAGCACATACCCACGTGCCATCTCCTCATTGGTTATACCCACATGGGTGACTGAAAGACGAACGAGGTCGGTGGCGGTAATGCACCTAATTTATGAAAGTTGCCAATCGCAATATAAAGTCCAGAGAAGAAAAAGCCTGGAAGGAGGAGAAATGACTAGAAACGATTTGGTTGACCATTTTATGTGTGGATTAATTGTCGGAGTAGAGGACCTTGTGCATTTCAGGTAAAATAACAACTCAATGTTTATATCCCAGGACAAATTAGCTAGCAACAGCAAGCAAGCTAAATAGGACAAATTAGCTAGCAAGTGCAAGCTAGCTAGCTAAATTGCCATAAATGTTTAATGCTTTTCGACCTGTCCCCAAATGAATGTAATTGGTTCAGAGTTTGTTTTGATATTTTAACCTGTGTGTCGTGATCGCGTTTGGTGTGGGGGGACAAAATAAATTGATGCACGATGGCGCACGATGGCGCACAAGTGCAGCCGGTTTGGGTTCCGTGTCAGAGTTTTGAACAATCCTTCACCCCCTTTTGATCCATGCATGCTGAAGACCTAGCTAGCCAGTAACTAGCGAACACCAGACACAGATAAATTGGGAAACATATAAGTATCTTTGACATAGATGAATAGTGTATTTGCTGACACCCTACAGTATAAACCATGTCCATCTACAAACACAACGACGTTACAAGGCAGTATTTAAATTAGCTAAGAGAATATTATGTTACAATTGGTGTACTAAATTAAGTTAGGTTAATGAATCTGACCCTTTTTTTCAATTTTCGCCTAAAATGACATACCCAAATCTAACTTCCTGTAGCTTAGGAACTGAAGCAAGGTTATGCATACTTTTGATACCATTTGAAAGGGAACACTTTGAAGTTTGTGGAAATGTGAAATTAATGTAGGAGAATATAACACATTAGATCTGGTAAAGATAATACATTTCATCTTTAAAATGCAAGAGAAAGGACACAATGCATTTTTCCAGTTTAGGCACAATTTAGATTAGCAGTGTATGTGCAAAGTTTTAGACTGATCCAATAAACAATTGTATTTCTGATCAAAATGTGGTATCAAGTCTGCCCAAATGTTTCTAATTGGTTTACTAATACATTCTCAAGTTCAAAACTGTGCACTATCCTCAAACAATAGCATGGTATTCTTTCACTGTAATAGCTACTCTAAATTGGACAGTGCAATTAGATTAACAAGAATTTAAGCTTTCTGCCCATATCAAATCAAATGTATTTATATAGCCCTTCTTACATCAGCTGATATCTCAAAGTGCTGTACAGAAACCCAGCCTAAAACCCCAAACAGCATGCAATACAGGTGTAGAAGCACGGTGGCTAGGAAAAACTCCCTAGAAAGGCCAAAACCTAGGAAGAAACCTAGAGAGGAACCAGGCTATGAGGGGTGGCCAGTCCTCTTCTGGCTGTGCCGGGTGAAGATTATAACAGAACATGGCCAAGATGTTCAAATGTTCATAGATGACCAGCATGGTGAAATAATAATAATCACAGTAGTTGTCGAGGGTGCAGCAAGTCAGCACCTCAGGAGTAAATGTCAGTTGGCTTTTCATAGCCGATCATTAAGAGTATCTCTACCGCTCCTGCGGTCTCTAGAGAGTTGAAAACAGCAGGTCTGGGACAGGTAGCATGTCCGGTGAACAGGTCAGGGTTCCATAGCCGCAGGCAGAACAGTTGAAACTGGAGCAGCAGCACGGCCAGGTGGACTGGGGGACAGCAAGACGTCATCATGCCAGGTAGTCCTGAGGCATGGTCCTAGGGCTCAGGTCCTCCGAGAGAGAGAAAGAAAGAGAGAAAGAGAGAATTAGAGAGAGCATACTTAAATTCACACAGGACACCGGATAAGGAGAAGGAGAAGTACTCCAGATATAACAAACTGACCCTAGCCCCTCGACACATAAACTAATGCAGCATAAATACTGGAGGCTGAGACAGGAGGGGTCAGGAGACACTGTGGCCCCATCCGATGATACCCCCGGACAGGGCCAAACAGGAAGGATATAACCCCACCCACTTTGCCAAAGCACAGCCCCCACACCACTAGAGGGATATCTTCAACCACCAATTTACCATCCTGAGACAAGGCCGAGTATAGCCCACAAAGATCTCCGCCACGGCACAACCCAAGGGGGGGCGCCAATCCAGACAGGAAGATCATGTCAGTGACTCAACCCACTCAAGTGACGCACCCCTCCTAGGGACGGCATATCAGATATGTCTATGTCCTGGGAAATGTTCTTTACTTACTTACAACCTCATGCTAATCACATTAGCGCACATTCGGTCAACCACCCCACGGGAGGGACACCGATTCTGTAGAGGTTGATAATCCTGTCTCTGAATAAAGTGTTAGACATCCGAAGGGGTTTTGTAACTTCATGGTATTTTATTTTATTTTATCAATCTAGAACAAACAGTCAATTTTCATACTTTGATCTGGTTTCATCCAAATATCATACATTTTCATGAAAAACATGATTTCTGACTGTTCATGACATTTAAAATGTATATGTGGTACTGACTCATAAATCAATGAGAGATAGACATTTCTTTCTTCTATTTTTTAAGTTATGATAACAAATTCACTTTAGTTCCCAGCATGCTTTGCTGCAGGTTGATGTTTTGGAATTGTTTTTAATATCTGTCTTTTTGCATGTACATTGACTGAATGATTCATCTTCAACTACACAAAGATAAATAACATATATTTTTCTAAACTAATCCAATATTTCGTTCGTTTTTTTGCACCCGTTACTGAAATGCTTGTTACAGTTTAAATGCCTTATGTGGTCTCCTACCACTGTTCTTAACCATGGCAGTCATTATAAATGCAAGTTGCAGGTCAATGTCAACTGTTGGATCTCCTAACTCTGGCTGGAGTCCAATAAGAATTATATATCACTTTCCATGCCAGCACTATGTGACTTGCTTGTAGGGTTCTAAAATGCTGGTAAGTTTTCCAGGAATCCCGGCTGGAAGATTCATGGAAATCCTTCAACAATGTATTTGGGGAAATCTGGGAAAGTTACAGAAATTTTACAAGCCTCATGTGTCCTGTAAACCACGAGTATTCAGGCCACTGTATTAGGGTAAAGCTAGGTCTCAGCGTCTCAGAGATCTATAATTTAAGGTCATTAAGAGTTGAATTATAATGATCACAGTCGCCTAGGGACTCACTTGGCGAAGGCCACAGGATTAAATTTGAACTATTTCAACAACCATCTGTCTGTCACTAACAAATACAGTCATGGGTGGTAACTTTACAATTCACTTGAAAAGGCAAGGCAGACAGGGGAAATAATATTGGAGTTCTGTTTTAGTGGTGGCACTACTCAAAATGTTCAAGCTGATACAAGTCAAATCTGCACCCCCTAGGCTGACAGTGACTATTGGTTTGAGTAATGACTACAAAATCACTTTAAGTAACTGTACTATTAACTGTACTATTAATTGCAACAGGTTTCCTTAAAAGTTTTGAGTAATGACAGTGTAACAGTATAGCTTCCGTCCCTCACCCCCCTTTTGACCTCCTCCTTTTCCGCAGCTACCAGTGATCTGGGTCAACAGCATTAATGTAACAGCATAGCTTCCGTCCCTCTCCTCGCCCCTACCCGGGCTCGAACCAGGGATCCTCTGCACACATCAACAACAGTCACCCACAGAGCATCGTTACCCATCGCGCCACAAAAGCCGCAGCCTTTGCAGAGCAAAGGGAACAACTACTTCAGGTCTCAGAGCGAGTGACGTCACCCGATTGAAACGCTATTAACGAGCGCCACTGCTGACTAGCTAGCCATTTCACATCGGTTACAACAGCACATTGGGGTTTACAATGTTGGGACACAGGCACCATCCCTAAAGGCACCCTATAGTGCACTACATTGGGCCCTGGTCAAAAATTGGGTGCTATTAGGGACAGGCACAGAGGTAGCCAGTTATCTCCCAGCTCAACCTGGTCTCAGAACATTTTGTATTATTCTGTAAGTAAATCTGAGACACACCATTTAATATTATATGTTACGTTTCATATGGTATGTATTAATTTGTGGATGTCCATTGCCCATTTTGTATGATATGTTATGAATTTGCAAAAGCGTACAATATGAAACTAATTTGCAAAGTGTACAATATTCTTTCGAAGTTTCAAAACGTATGATATGTGGCAAATTCTAGCTAGGGGCTAACGTTAGCTAGGCAAGAGGTTAGGGTTAGTGGTTAGAGCTAAGGTTAAGTTTAGAAGTTAGGTTAAAAGGTTACAGTTAGGGGAAGGGTTCGCTAAAAGGGTTAAGGTTAGGGTTAGATGAAGGGTTAGGGGAAAGGTTAGCTAACATGCTAAGTATTTAAGATGCTAAGTAGTTACCAGGTAGCTAAAAAGTAGTAAGTAGTTGAAAAGTTGCTAATTAGCTAAAGTTGTCCATGATCAGTTTCGAACTCGCAACATTTGGGTTGCTAGACTTTCTCGTTATATGCCAGCCCATACACCCTGACCAACCACCCTCCTTTCATTTTTGCCTTAAGTAACCATCTGTCTTATGTAACCATACCAAACGCAACACATCATACTAAATTGAGTATCTCGGATTTATGTACAGAATAATACAAAATGCTCTGAGACGCGGTTGCCCAGCTACCCCCTGTTGCGCTGATGCCAATACCTGATGACGAAGCCCCTAATGGGCAGCTCTTGTCTGCAAATAAGCCCCTTCCATCTGTGTTACTGGTGGTTTCAGCAGCAAGCCTGCAAACATTCACTTTGCCTTATCTATTAGCTTCTTCTCTTAGCATTCATTATGTGAATCTCCCACTCTCCCTAGACGTTGTGCCTGTGCCTGTGTGTGTGTGTGTCTTGAGTTATTCTACTCAGTTAAGGAGGCGTTATCTTGATAATAATGAGACCAATTAGAGATTTTTTTTTTTTGCCAGACAGTTAAAAATAGAGTGGTTCCGAATTTGGAACACTGGTGCAGCTCAGGAAGTCTAGACCTGGAGGGAAGATTTAGAAATTTTTCCAGATTGTTCTGGAACTGAACTGTGCCCCAGGATGGGTGAGAGAAAATCAGACTCCGAGGCACTGTTAGTTATATTCTCACCTCAGTAACACATCTGGCATCCCTGGGCTAGGCGGCTGGGCCTGTGGAGGTGTCTGCAGTCACTCAGCGGTAATTGCTAATGGTAATTACCAACCTTTCCCATGAATCAGGAGACATATTTAAATAAATGACTGGTAAGGTTGGCCGGTTGGCCAGGCAATGTCCCCCCCTCCCACACATCAGACCACCACCACCACACAATCCCTCTCCTTTAGCTAATACCACCGGAGGGGCCCTGCCTGCCTACAGCTCAGATGGTCTGCAGGTTGGAGCGGTATAATGTCCAATGGCTGGGCCATTACCCCAACGCACTACAGGGATCTGTGTGACTCTCTGGTGTGCGTGTGTGTTGGCATGTGTGTCTGTGTGTGTATGAGATAGGGCTAATCTGATCCCTCCGGCCCTAGCGATCTCTCTCCCTCATTTGCCGCACAGCCCCAGGTGTGTGCTATAGCCTCCAGCCCCATTAATAACTCCTAAGGAGGGCTGTATGTGTCTGTGTTGTCATTTCCGAAGCCACCCTATTCCCTACAAAGTGCTCCGGTCAAAAGTAGTGCACTTTGTAGAGAATAGGGTGCCATTTGCGATGCACCCTGTGTCTCTGCTCTCTGGTTGTCCTCCACTAATCGGGTAGCTACTTGCTCTACTCTGTTCTGTTGTCCACACAGCTCAGCTCCATCTGGTGTGGCTGAAGTCTCTGATCTGCATGACCACTTCCCAGTGTCCCCACTCCCCTCGGCCTCTGGCACCATGCCCCCGGCCACCTGCACAAAAAAGCAGGGAGACAAAATGGCTGAACTGGAACGGCTGCAACATGATCATATGACAATCCCCCCCTGCGATGGAGGTAGCTAGTTGACTGAAGATTTGAGAGGTTGATTCTATAAAAATGTATGTAGATACAGGGGTACAAGGATACATGCCGAGCCATATATCAAGAGAGTTCGGACAGGTTTTAGAACGGACGCCATGTTAGCGCCTTTATTCTAGAAAAATTGGAGATGTAAGAGAGGCTATGAAAGGATCCACTGTAAACAAGCAAAACAGAGCAGTGAATTTAACAGACGTTTTTTATTGATTCGTTTTCGGCATAATGTGTATCCAAGTCGATACTGTGTTGTTGTGTCAACAAATTGCATATCTGCTTTCACTGGACATCCTCATAGGTTTAGAAAAATAGATGTGGAAGCTTATCCCTTAGCAATGGCTATTTTTTATTTTATTTTTATTTAACCTTTATTTAACTAGGCAAGTCAGTTAGGAATAAATTGTTATTTACAATGACGGCCTACCAAAAGGCAAAAGACCTCCTGCGGGGACGGGGACTGGGATTAAAAATGTAAAAGAAATAAAATATAAATATAGGACAAAACACAAATCACGACAAGAGAGACAACACAACACTACATAAAGAGAGACCTAAGACAACGACATAGCAAGGCAGCAACACATGACAACACAGAATGGTAGCAACAAAATATGACAACAACATGGTAGCAACACAACATGGTAGCACCACAAAACATGGTACAAATATTATTAGGCACAGACAACAGCACAAAGGGCAAGAGGGTAGAGGCAACAATACATCACGCAAAGCAGCCACAACTGTCAGTAAGAGTGTCCATGATTGAGTCTTTGAATGAAGAGATTGAGATAAAACTGTCCAGTTTGAATGTTTGTTGCAGCTCGTTCCAGTTGCTAGCTTTGGGGAAATTTAACAGATTGTGACTTGCAGAATGGGTGTTGTATGTGGAGGATGAGGTCTGCGGTAGATATCTCAGATAGGAGAGTGTGAGGCCTAAGAGGGTTTTATAAATAAGCATCAACCAGTGGGTCTTGCGACGGGTATACAGAGATGACCAGTTTATAGAGGAGTATAGAGTGCAGTGATGTGTCCTATAAGGAGCATTGGTGGCAAATCTGATGGCCGAATGGTAAAGAACATCTAGCCGCTCGAGAGCACCCTTACCTGCCGATCTATAAATTATGTCTCCGTAATCTAGCATGGGTAGGATGGTCATCTGAATCAGGGTTAGTTTGGCAGCTGGGGTGAAAGAAGAGTGATTACGATAGAGGAAACCAAGTCTAGATTTAACTACAGCCTGCAGCTTTGATATGTGCTGAGAGAAGGACAGTGTACTGTCTAGCCATACTCCCAAGTACTTGTATGAGGTGACAACCTCAAGCTCTAAACCCTCAGAGGTCGTAAGCACACCTGTGGGGAGAGGGGCATTCTTCTTACCAAACCACATGGCCTTTGTTTGTTTCTCCAAACACCCGGCAAGAGGAAGCGACGCAGGTACAGAGGACAAAGAGCCGGATGCCTGGTCAGGACCCGAAAAAGGCGAGTGGGAAAGCTGCCGTTACCATCAATACTACTCGCCAACGTGCAATCATTGGACAATAAACTAGACAAGGTACGATCACGAATATCCTACCAACGGGACATCAAAAACTGTAATATCCTATGTTTCACGGAATCGTGGCTGAATGACGACATGGATATTCAGCTAGCGGGATACACGCTGCACCGGCAAGATAAAACAGCACACTCCGATAAGACGGGGGGGGGCGGCGGTCTGTACATATTTGTAAACAACAGCTGGTGCACGAAATCTAAGGAAGTCTCTAGATTTTGCTCGCCTGAAGTAGAGTATATTGTGATAAATTGCAGGCCAGTTTTCAGCTATACTTTTCGTGGATGTTTATTTACCACCACAGACAGATGCTGGCACTAAGACCGAACTCAGTCAGCTGTATAAGGAAATAAGCAAACAGGAAACCAATCACACTAGAGGCGGTGCTCCTAGTGGCCGGAGACTTTAATGCAGGGAAACTTAAATCAGTTCTACCAAATTTCCATCAACATGTTACATGTGTAACCAGAGGGAACAAAAAATCTAGATCACCTGTACTCCACACACAGAGATGCGTACAGAGCTCTCCCTTGCCCTCCATTTGGTAAATCTGACCATAACTCTATCCTCCTGATTCCTGCTTACAAGCAAAAATTTAAGCAGGAAGCACCAGTGACTCGGTCTATAAAAAAGTGGTCAGATGAAGCAAAACTACAGGACTGTTTTTCTATCACAGACTGGAACATGTTCCGGGATTCTTCCGATGGCATTGAGGAGTACACCACATCAGTCACTGGCTTTATCAATAAGTGCATCAAGGACGTCGTCCCCACAGTGACTGTACGTACATACTCCAACCAGAAGCCATGGATTACAGGCAACATTCGCACTGAGCTAAATGGTAGAGCTGCTACTTTCAAGGTTCGGGACTCTAACCCGGAAGATTACAAGAAATCCTGCTATGCCCTGCGACGAACCATCAAACAGGCAAAGCGTCAATACAGGGCTAAGATTGAATCATACTACACCGGCTCTGATGCTTGTCTTATGTGGCAGGGCTTGCAAACTACTACAGACTACAAAGGGAAGCACAGCCGCCAGCTGCCCAGTGACACGAGCCTACCAGATGAGCTGAACCACTTCTATGCTCGCTTCGAGGCAAGGAACACTGAGGCATGCATGAGAGTATCAGCTGTTCCGGACGACTGTGTGATCACGCTCTCCGTAGCCGACAATTACCCTAAGCACAAAGCCAAGAAAACGCAGGAGTGGCTTCAGGACAAGTCTCTGAATGTCCTTGAGTCGACCGGCCAGAGCACGAACTTGAACCCGATCGAACATCTCTTGAGAGACGTGAAAATAGCTTTGCAGCAACGCTCCCCATCCAACCTGACAGAGATTGACAGGATATGCAGAGAATAATGGGAGAAACTCCCCAAATACAGGTGTGCCAAGTGTGTAGAGTCATACCCAAGAAGACTCGAGGCTGTACTGTAGTACTGAGGTACTGAGGAAAACTATGCCACTCAGGAACATTCAATGTCATCTTGGTAAGCAACTCCAGTGTATACATGGCCTTGTATTTTAGGTTATTGTACTGCTGAAAGGTGAATTTTTCTCTCAGCGTCTGTTGGAAAGCAGGCTGAACCAGGTTTTGTTCTAGGATCTTGCCTGTGTTTAGCTCTATTCCGTTTGTTTTTATCCCTCCCAAAAACCCAGTAGTCCTTGCTGATGACAAACATACCTATAAATTGATGCAGCCATCACCACGCTTGAAAATATGAAGAGTGGTACTCAGTGTTGTGTTGTGTTGGATTTGCCCCAAACATAAAACTTTCGCAACCGTAGGGCTCTCCAGAGGGTGGTGCGGTCTGCCCAATGCATCACCGGGGGCAAACTAACTGCACTCCAGGACACCGACAGCACCAATGTCACAGGAAGGCCAAAAAGATAATCAAGGACAACAACCACCCGAGCCACTGCCTGTTCACCCCGCTATCATCCAGAATGAGAGGTCAGTACAGGTGCATCAAAGCTGGGACCGAGAGACAGAAGCTATTTTTCCATCTCAAGGCTATCAGACTGTTAAATAGCACGTTAGAGGCTGCTGTCCTATATATATATTCTTGAAATCACTGGCCACATTAATAATGGAACACTAGTCACTTTAATAATGTTTACATATTTTGTATTACTCATCTTATGCATACAGTACCAGACAAAACGTTGGACACACCTACTCATTAAAGTTATTATTATTAATTGTTTTACTATTTTCTACATTGTAGAATTATAGTGAAGACATCAAAACTATGAAATAACACATATGGAATCATGTAGTAACCAAAAAGTGTTCAACAATCAAAATATGTTTTATATTTTTCGTTCTCCAAAGTATTCATCCCTTGGCTTGATGACAACTTTGCAGATTCTCGCAACCAGCAAGTTCTGGAATGCTTTTCCAAACAGTCTTGAAGGAGTTCCCACATATGTTGAGCACTTGTTGGCTGCTTTTCCAACTCATCCCAAACCATCTCAATTGAGTTGAGGTAGGGTGATTGTGGAGGCCAGATCATCTGATGCAGCACTCCATCTCTCTCCTTCTTGGTCAAATAGCCCTTACACAGCCTGGAGGTGTGTTGGGTCATTGTCCTGTTGAAAAACAAATGCTAGTCCCTCTAAGCACAAAACAGATGGGATGGCGTATTCCTGCAGAATGCTGTGGTAGCCATGCTGGTTACGTGTGCCTTGAATTCTAAACAAATTACTGACAGTGTTACCAACAAAGCACCCCCACACCATCACACCTCCTCCTCCATGCTTCACGGTGGCAACCACACATGCATTGATCATCCGTTCACCGACTCTCCGTCTCAGAAAGACACAGCGGTTGGAAACAAAAAATCGCAAAGTTGGACTCATCAGACCAAAGGACAGTATATCCATTGCTTGTGTTTCTTGGCCCAATCAAGTCTCTTATTCTTATTGGTGTCATTTAGTAGTGGTTTCTTTGCAGAAATTCGACCATGAAGGCCTGATTCACATAGTCTGATGTTGAGATGTGTCTGTTACTTGAAATCTGTGAAGCATTTATTTCGGCTGCAATTTCTGAGGCTGGTAATGATGATGGAATGATGGACTGGAAATGGACTGGAAACAGCAGAGGGAGCAGCCCCCTATCCACATCGACGGGACAGTAGTGGAGAAGGTGGAAAGTTTATGTTCCTCAGCGTACACATCACGGACAAACTGAAATGGTCCACCAACACAGATAGTGTGGTGAAGGCGGCGCAGCAGCGCCTCTTCAACCTCAGGAGGCTGAAGAAATTCGGCTTGTCACCAAAAACACTCACAAACTTTTACAGATGCACAATCGAGAGCAATCTGTCGGGCTGTATCACCGCCTGATACGGCAACTGCTCCGCCCACAACCGTAAGGCTCTCCAGAGGGCAGTGAGGTCTGCACAACACATCACCGGGGGCAAACTACCTGCCCTCCAGGACACCTACAACACCCGATGTCACAGGAAGGCCAAAAAGATCATCAAGGACAACAACCACTCGAGCCACTGCCTGTTCAGCCCGCTATTATCCAGAAGGCGAGGTCAGTACAGGTGCATCAAAGCTGGGACCGAGAGACTGAAAAACAGCTTCTATCTCAAGGTCATCAGACTGTTAAACAGCCATCACTAACATTAAGTGGCCGCTGCCAACATACTGACTCAAATCTCTAGCCACTTTAATTAATAAAAAATTGGATGTAATAAATGTATCACTAGCCACTTTAAACAATGCCACTTAATATAATGTTCACATACCCTACATTACTCATCTCATATGTATAAACTGTACTCTATACCATCTACTGCATCTTGCCTATGCCGTTCGGCCATCGCTCATCCATATATTTTTATGTACATATTCTTTTACATTCCTTTACACTTGTGTGTATAAGGTAGTTGTTGTGACATTTTTGGATTACTTGTTAGATATTACTGCACGGTCGGAACTAGAAGCACAAGCATTTCGCTACACTCGCATTAACATCTGCTAACCATGTGTATGTGACCAATAAGATTTGATTTGACTGTAATTTATCTCTGCTTATTTGAGCTCTTCTTGCCATATCATGGACTTGGTCTTTCACTAGTTTAATTCCTTCCACATATTACTTTTAACAAGGCACACCTGTTAATTGAAATGCATTCCAGGTGACTAGCTCAGGAAGCTAGTTGAGAGAATGCCAAGGGGTGGCTACTTTGAAGAATATAAATATGCCCACTTAACCCGGAAGCCAGCCGCACCAATGTGTCGGAGGAAACACCGTACACCTGGCGACTGTGTCAGCATGCACTGCATCTGGCCCCCCACAGGAGTCACTAGTGCGCAATGGGACATCCCTGCCAGCCAAACCCTCCCCTAACCCGGACAACGCTGGGCCAATTGTGCACCGCCCTATGGGTCTCCCGGTCTCAGCTGGCTGCGAACCCAGAATCTCTAGTGGCACAGCTAGCGATGCAGTGCCTTAGACCACTGCGCCACTCGGGAGGCACAAAGTGTAGTTATTAACTTCACCATGATATTCAATGTCTGCTTTTTATTTTATTTAAAAAAATCTACCAATAGGTGCCCTTCTTTGTGAGGCATTGGAAAACCTCCCTGGTTGAATCTGTGTTTGAAATCCACTGCTCGACTGAGGGACCTTTCAGGTAATTGTATGTGTGGGGTACGGAGACGAGGTAGTCATTAAAAAAATCATGTTAAACATTATTATTGCACACAGAGTCCATGCAACTTATTATGTGACTTGTTAAGCACATGATTTATGATTGCCATAACAAAGGGGTTGAATACTTATTGACTCCTGACCTTTCAGATTTTCATTTTTAATAGATTGAAAAAAATGTCTAAACACATAGTTCCATTTTATTATTGTGTATTTTGTATATTCCAACAACTACATTTAATCCATTTTAAATTCAGCCTGTAACACAACAAAATGTGGAAAAAGTCAAGGGGCGTGAATACTTTCTAAAGGCACTGTATCTCAGCCACAGAATGTCTTTTCTAAATGTTTAATCCATCGCCTGATGCATGCTAATGTAATTGCTTTTTGATTAACTGTACTGGTGGATAAAAAAAAGAGGGAGCATGGCTGTTGTTGTTGTGCCTGTTGTCAAATTACTGTCTGATAATATTTTTCAATGTTGATCTCTAGTTTTGAATATTTCCTTCCTTTTTGGTGAATAAGGAGGGTTTTACCCTGAAATCGACATGAAATGTTGTTTTCATAATTCAGTTTGATAGACTGCTACAGCTGTAAAATGCTTTTTCTACCCTATGGTTGGAACATTCCCAACGTGACTCAGACAAAATAACTTTTGCTCTCGGGTCATTCCTCTCTCCACATACTCATTGGGTAAGTCAAAACGTCTCCAAAAATCCTCTCTCTGTTCCAAGGTTAGAAATCTAAATTCGAAATATTTTGTATTCATAAATGAACCGGAAATGTATGTAGCCAGCTCTTGACAATAAACAGTAATCATAACTAAAAACCATTTGGAAACGCTAAAGAGTTAATGTTAGTTTGGTGACTGTTGGACTGACAGGGCGAGAGGGTGGCTTGCTAAAAACCTGTCAACCCAACTTGTGTGGTGATATGAAAATGCATTTGCTGTGATGACAAACTTCACTTTTATATGGAATAATTCAGCCTCACAAAACACAATGTAGAGCGCATGGCTCTATGAAGCCAACAGGCTGATGTCAGAGTTTTTTGAGTAGGAAGCTAGGAAGCTGTTAGCATTTACCCAAGCACAAGACAGCGGCAGGTGAGAGGTAGAGAGGCATGCGCTGCAGGTGGGATGCCCTGGCAGCTAGCCCTACGCAGGGGCCTGTCTCCGGCTCAGCCTGGCTCTCAGGGAGGCTGTCTGTCTGTCTTTGTGAAGGGAAGGGGAGTGACAGCAGGAGGAGAGAGACTCTACAACCAGGCGCAGAAGACCATCCAACGTTAAGTTAATAGATTGGCCCTCCTCTGGCCCTATGAGCAAATGGAGTGAGAGAGGGGAGAGAGAGGGAGAGAGAAAAAGAGGGAGTGAAAGAGAGAGGGAGAAAAAAAAGGAGAGTCCGGCAGACAGACAGACAGACAGACAGACAGACCAACCGCTTTTTGTTTTTGCTGTTCTGCTTTTCCTCTGCAGTTGCAGTTGAGTGGATTTTAAATATCACCCTTAGTGACAAATGTAAATGACTTTGACCCTGTTGGAATAAAGTTATATACTGCACAGCAAATTCTGTAGTGTTCATTTGTTTTTATTAACACTGAGAGTGTTAAATCAACACTGAAAATGTTGAGTCTGTGGACCCATATCGGAACAGTTTTAAATGAACACACTACTTAGTGTAAAGCCTTATTAAATGTACTTTCCAGAGTGCCTTGCCTTTCATACTCTATTGCAGGTGATTTATTAGTTTCAATAACTATGTTTGTGCATGTACATTGATTCAATAATATTATGCTACACAAAGATAAATAACATAAATTATATTCTAAACTAATCCAATTAGTTAGTTCGATTTTTTGCAACCATTACTGAAATGTTTGCTCCAGTTTAAATACTTTAGTAAGTCTCTTTACAATGTTCTTAACTCTGGCTCTTATCTTGAATGCAGGTTGCAGGTAAATACAAATGTTGGATATCCTAACTCTTGCTGGATTCCAATAGGAATTACACATACATTTGCAAGCCAATATGATGTGACTTGCAGGTATGGTTGCTAAATTCTGCTAACGTTCCCAAAATTCCCAGTTTTTCCAGAAATTGTATTTGTAATTTTCCTGGAAACAGCAAGGAAATCCAAAATCCTTCTACCAGGATTTTGGGAAAATCTGGGAGTTTTAGGAAAGTCACTGGAATTTTGCAACCCCACTTGCTGGCCTGACGTGGCTTGAGGTATGAACTAGTGATGGGAAACCGAGGCTTTCTGAAGGAAATATGATAATGATCGGCGTGGTTGTGGTTCAAAGTGATGTGTATGCGTTTCATGCCCCTGTATTAGGGTAAAACTAGGCCATCAAAATAAGGCCATATCAAAATAAGGCCTTATTGTCACGCCCTGACCTTAGAGAGCTTTTTATGTCTCTATTTTGGTTTGGTCAGGGTGTGATTTGGGTGGGCATTCTATGTTCTGTTTTCTATGTTTTGTATTTCTTTGTTTTGGCCGGGTATGGTTCTCAATCAGGGACAGCTGACTATCGTTGTCTCTGATTGGGAACCATACTTAGGTAGCTTTTCCCCACCGATGCTTTGTGGGTAGTTATTTTCTGTTTTGTGTTTCTGCACCTGACATGACTGTTTCGGTTTCGTTCATTCTCTTTGTTATTTTTGTTATAGTGTTCAGTTTAAATAAAAAGCATGAACATTTACCACGCTGCGCTTTGGTCCGATTATTCCTCATCCGACCTCGACACCCGTTACACTTATGAAATACATATGATATTGTGTTAACAATTATAACTAAGCTAAGGATGTTACTTGGTAAAGTCCATAGGACTGAAAATAGATGAATGCAACAACCATATCTATGTCACTAAAAAATACCGGCATGGGTGGTAACTCTACAATTTACTCACAAGGCAAGTTACTCTGCGAAATATTTGAGCAAGGCTTTACACTAAGCTGTGTGTTAATTTAACACTGTCCCATTGTCTACATGGGTCCACAGGCTCAACACTTTTAGTGTTGATTTAACACTTTCAGTGTAATTGTTTTTAGATTTTTTTACTGGAGAATTTGCTGTGTATATTTCTTTCTTAAAAGCTTCTGAAGATAGTTAACTTTAAAACACCAGCTATTCAAATAGATCAGAGGGGTATCCTACAAAGCAAGCTAGATCTACTCAGTGTTTTCTAAAGCTAACCAGCTTCAGTTAGCTTCACATTCCAGCTCAGGCTTCATCCGTACTACGAGGGTGGAAAACCGAACTCTTCATTGAGACAATGCTGAAACATCAATCTATGGGCGAGACAGTGCCACATTTGTGACAAAATCTAAATGAAAGAAAAGTTATCTTGCAAATTTAGCAGGCTATGGCGTGAAATAGGGTTTTAGAAGTGCCATCTTTATTTTATTACTTATCGTTAATGTCATCTTTGGTGTGCTTATCAACGCACAAGCACCTTTTTTCCCACTCCTATTTATTAAGTCATACAAAAGTGTTACATTGTGTAACACTTTAAGACAGTTTAAAATGCATTTTGTCTTTATTAAATGGGTAATGTGATATATTTTAAAATGACAATTTTTTCAACACACTTTCTTTTATGCAAATATTGAATCAGTCTTCTTCCTCAAATGAAGGGGATGATGACACAATCTTTGCAAGAGGGAGGGAATCTGATTTCATTGGTCCTCAACTCGCAGGCCTCAACTTGCTCAGTCTGTTGATTCAGGGTAAGTGGTTAGCCGTGACTTAGCCTGCCCCGGAAGAGGTTAGTTCTGAAGGATTCGTAGGCATAGAAATTTTCCTGGCTAAAAAGGTGAGCCATTTTCGCATGACTGGTTATCCCTAGTTGAACTCAGAGTTGACCAAAGTTACCTCGCTAACTCCTTAAACCTGCTTCGTAGGATACCCCTCAGGACTTTATAGACATGCAGAATATACAGTAAACAATTATAGTACATACACTTTATCTAAAGCAGATGACTATTGTAACTTTCTAAGTTCAGATTTAGTTTCACAATATTAAAAACTTTGGCAACAGGTAATAGACATATGGACCGCAACAGCAGGCTCAACTTAACTTAGTAAAACACATGCAAATAGATGTGTTTTGTGACAGAATCATATGGTCCTTATTGCAAACATATTGTCATTAGCCACCCTCTCCCCAAGTCAAATTAAAAACGGATTTGAATCAGTGACACTTCCAGATAGATAAAGAGACAGCAGGGCGAGCAGAGCAGAGGGAGAAAAAGAACAGCAAGAGTTTTAATTGGTCTTGTCTTTCAGTCAATGTGCATATAGTTGAGTAGAGGAGATGAGAGTCTAACAGTAACTTTTTCAAGTGTAACAGAAATCTCAGTAGCAATTTAGCCCTAGACCCCTGAGAAGTGAAATATGAGGAAAACAAGGTAATTTCAGAGAGTTTTGAAAAGTAATTCATCTTATTTGGGGTGCCATATGCGTCAGGGATGCAATAAAGTGTAGGTTTTAGAGATGAGCGGGTTGCTCTAATCAAAGGAATATACAGGCCACTAGCTGGAGTCCCCTCAGACGTTTCATTAGTCATCGAGAAAGAGATCAACAAGAAAAGAGAAAGTGAGGACTATGTACTGTAAATGAAATAGAATAGGAATCGTAGACTCAGAATAATGGTATTGTTATTGTCAGGAGAGGACTATGTACAGTACATTGGGTAGATGGTTGATCATGGTATTGTTATTAACAGAGAGTAAATAATTTATCGTCCAAGGCATTTCAAATTAGAACTGAATTGGTATTAGTGTTATAGACATTATGGCATTCTGTTGTCATCCCTTTTTTGAGAGTGACAGTTTCACCTCTATTGTATTAGTAGATCATTGTTTAACAGCGCATGTGACAACCATTAGTGCTGTCTTGTGTTTGCCGTATGAAGGTTGCTGGTTACACCCTGTAACTGTGTGAATCTTACACGGTGAATGAGTTAGTGATGCTCCATTAAACCGTGGTACCGTTGAGCACCCTTGGGCCATTTTACAGTGTCATGATGTGTCTTAATTTAATGCCTAATGATCTTATCTGGTTATGGGGTAACAAACTGAGTTCTATCTATATAACCACTACCTCTTACAATTACACCTAGCATCGTTTCATTACACTGAAGAGCATTGTCTCTGATATGTGTTATACTGCACATACATGCAGATCAAGTTGTATTTAGGCCTAGTCATTCATTTTTTTACCCATTTTTCTCCCCAATGTCATGGTATCCAATTGGTAGTTACAGTCTTGTCTCATCGCTGCAACTTCCGTACGGACTAGGGAGAGGCGAAGGTCGAGAGCCGTGCGTCCTGTGAAACACAACCCAACCCTGCTTCTTGACACAATGCCCGTTTAACTCAGAAGCCAGCCACACCAATGTGTCAGAGGAAACACTGTACCTACACCTGGAAACCGTGTCAGAGTGCATGCCCCTGACCCGCCACAGGAGTCGCTAGAGCACGATGGGACAAGGACACCCCTGCCGGCCAAACCCTCCCCTAACCCGGATGACGCTGAGCAATTTTGCGCCGCCCCACGGGTCTCCCGGTCGCGACGGAGCCTGGACTCGAACCAGGATCTCTAGTAACACAGATAGCACTGCGACGCAGTGCTTTAGAACATTGCACCACTTGGGAGGCCCGGGCCTAGTTATTTGTATACTGTATATGACAGACTTCACTGTGCTAGCTTAGCATTTTAGCTTCCTTCACGGTACCTGTCCTGTACCATGGCTCAAACTAGTGACCTTCTGCTTTGCAAACACATGTGACCGCCCGCTTGACAATGTTCTAGCCAGTTGTGCAACCGAAATGCTAGCAATTTGGCAATGCAAGTGGAGACATTTCAACTGGTGGAGAGAGCTTACTGGTACAATCTTAACTTCATTACATATGCAGTGTGCCAATGTTCTTTATGTATGTACAGTATGACACTAATGGTTAGCGGTGTCTTGTCATCTTCATGAAACCTTATCTTAGCCAGTTCTGACCTTTAGAGCAGTTGGAGGACATGTTCTCAGTTCATTATCTAGCAAAACCCACCCTATGATAATTCTAGTGATAATGTATAATTTATTATGTATAACAAGAATGAAACAACATTTTTTTTACCCACTGTCTCTTTTGAGCCTTATGTTCCAAAATTTGGAATTTTGTTCTTTTACATTGGATAAAAGTACAGATTCGGGACTACAAAATGGCATATCATGCATTGTAGTTGGAGGAAACATGTTGATAAACTTAGAATCCCATTTATGAGAAAAGAGCATTCAAACATTTTGCTGTGATTTTCACACTTGCTCTATATTACTCCTTCGGAAACATGTATTAGAAAAGGAATAGTTTCACCAAATTGCAAAAAGGATTCTCTGAACATTTTCTCACCAAGTTACCCATTAGTTGAACCATTTACAGTATTACATTGCATAGTGTTGTATAACAAAGAAAACCTTTCACATTGAACAACTACAGTGATGTTCTTTGTTTAAGCCCATTTAGCATCATTCTTACCCTTTAAAGCCTTAGACCTACCCATCTCTTAAAGAATTCTAGATCTAGGTCTACAGTATATCATACGATTCTTTGAGTAACTTTGATACAGGTCATGTTATGATATGAATAAAGGAATCTAGCCTGAGAGCATATTTCTGTCCTGCCCTTTGGAATAGGACATGCAATGCCCATGGCCTTTTCATTACTAAAGTCCTGACCTTCTCAAAAATATACAGTACCAGTCAAAAGTTTAGACACGCCCACTCATTCAAGGGTTTTTCTTTATGTTTACTGTTTTCTACATTGTAGAATAATAGTGAAGATATCAAAACTATGAAATAACACATGGAATCATGTAGTAACCAAAAAAGTGTTAAACAAATCAAAATATATTTTATATTTGAGATTCTTCAAAGTAGCCACCCTTTGCCTTGATGACAGCTTTTCACAATCTTTGCATTCTCTCAACCAGCTTCATGAGGTAGTCACCTGGAATGCAATTAAATTAACAGATGTGCTTTGTTAAAAGTTAATTTGTGGCAGTTCTTTCCTTCTTAATGCGTTTGAGCCAATCAGTTGTGTTGTGACAAGGTAGGGGTGGTATACAGAAGATAGCCCTATTTGGTAAAAGACCAAGTCCATATTATGGCAAGAAAAGCTCAAATTAGCAAAGAGAAACAACAGTACATCATTACTTTAAGACATGAAGGTCAGTCAGTCAGTCCGGAGAATTTCATGAACTTTGAAAGTTTCTTCAAGTGCAGTTGCAAAAACCATCAAGCGATATGATGAAACTGGCTCCCATGAGGATTTCCAAATGAAAGGAAGACCCAGAATTACCTCTGCTGCAGAGGATAAGCTAGACATACCAGCCTTACCAGAAATTGCAGCCCAAATAAATTATTCTATAAGAACTCAGGATAAGACCCAGATGCAGACAGCTAGAGTCACAGATGTTTATTGACCGAACAAGGGGCAGGCAAAAGACATGTCAAAGGCAGGCAGAGGTCCGTAATCTAGGGCATAGTCAATAAGTTACAGAACAGCAGGCAGGCTTGGGGTCAGGACAGGCAGAGGTTCATAGACGGGTCAGAGTCAGGCAGGTACAAAATGGCAGGCAGGCTCAGCGTCAGGGCAGGCAGAACCGGGGAACAGAACTTGAGAAAGCAGGGAGACGGGAAACACACGGGTAAGACCTGACAAGACAAACAGGCAACAGACAAACAGAGAACACAGGTATAAATACACTGGGGATAATGAGGAAGATGGGCAACACTTGGAGGGGGGTGGAGACAAGCACAAAGACAGGTGAAACAGATCATTAGTACAAATAAAGAAAAACCATTGAATGAGTAGGTGTGTCCAAACTTTCGACTGGTTCTGTATGTACATTTTAAGTCGGACGTTTTCATACATTTTCATACATTAAAACTCGTTTCTCAACCACTCCACAAATTTCTTGTTAACAAACTATAGTTTTGGCAAGTCGGTTAGGACATCTACTTTGTAGAGGCATTTTTCCTACAATTGTTTACAGACAGATTTTTTCACGTATAACTCACTGTGTCACAATTCCAGTGGGTCAGAAGTTTACTTCCACTAAGTTGACTGTGCCGTTAAACAGCTTGGAAAATTCTAGAAAATTATGTCATGGCTTTAGAAGCTTCTGATAGGCTAATTCACATAATTTGAGTCAATTGGATGTGTACCTGTGGATGTATTTCAAGGCCTACCTTCAAACTCAGTGCCTCTTTGCTTGACATCTTGGGAAAATCAAAAGAAATCAGCCAAGACCTCAGAAAAAAATTATAGACCTCCACAAGTCTAGTTCATCCTTGGGAGCAATTTCCAAACGCCTGAAGGTGCCACGTTTATCTGTACAAACAATAGTATGTAAGTATAAACACCTTGGGACCACGCAGCCGTCATACCACTCAGGAAGGAGACGCATTCTGTCTCCTAGAGATTAACGTACTTTGGTGCGAAAAGTGCAAATCAATCCCAGACCAACAGCAAAGGACCCTGTGAAGATGTTGGAGGAAACAGGTACAAAAGTATCTACATCCACAGTAACACGAGTCCTATATCGACATAACCTGAAAGGCAGCTCAGCAAGGAAGAAGCCACTGCTCCAGAATCGCCATAAAAAAGCAAGACTACGGGTTGCAACTGCACATGGGGACAAGGATCGTACTTTTTGGAGAGTCTGGTCTGATGAAACAAAAATAGAACTGTTTGGCCATAATGACCATCATTATGTTTGGAGGAAAAAGGAGGAAGCTTGCAAGCCGAAGAACACCATCCCAACCATGAAGCACAGGGGTGGCAGCATCATGTTGTGGGGGCTCTTTGCTGCAGGAGGGACTGGTGCACTTCACAAAATAGATGGCATCATGAGGCAGGAAAATTATGTGGATAAATTGAAGCAACATCTCAAGACATCACTCAGGAAGTTAAAGCTTGGTCACAAATGGGTCTTCCAAATGGACAATGTCCCCAAGCATACTTCCAAAGTTGTGTCAAAATGACTTAAGGACAACAAAGTCAAGGTATTGGAGTGGCCATCACAAAGCCCTGACCTCAAACCTATAGAAAATTTGTGGGCAGAACTGAAAAAGCGTGTGCGAGCAAGGAGGCCTACAAACCTGACTGTTACACCAGCTCTGTCAGGAGGAATTTGCCAAAATTCACCCAACTTATTATGGGAAGCTTGTGGAAGGCTACCTAAAACGTTTGACCCAAGTTAAACAATTTAAAGGCAATGCTACCAAATACTATTTTAGTGTTTGTAAACTTCTGACCCACTGGGAATGTAATGAAAGAAATTAAAGCTGAAATAAATAATTCTCTCTACAATTATTCTGACATTTCACATTCCTAAAATAAAGTGGTGATCCTAACTGACCTACGACAGGGAATTTTTACTGCGATTAAATGTCAGGAATTGTGGAAAACTGAGTTTAAATGTATTTGGCTAAGGTGTATGTAAACTTCCGACTTCAACTGTATATATAGGACAAAACACACATCATGACAAGAGAGACACCACAACACTACATAAAGAGAGAACTAAGACAAAAACATAGCATGGCAGCAACACAATATGAAAACAACATGGTAGCAACACAGCATAACAGCAGCACAAC